>NC_053392.1:599190637-599314021 GCF_905171765.1 Bufo bufo
TGTCCTTCTCCCATACCATGTCGATTGTAAGCCCTCACGGCAGAGGCCCTCTCTTTCTGTACCAGTTTGTAACCAGTCTTGTTTATGATTAGTGCAATTGTCTGTTATGTATGTATACCTCTTCTCATATGTACAGCGCTATGGAATGAACGGCGCTTTAATAATAAATAATAATAATAATAACCACCTATGAAGATGCTGGCTTCAGCACAAGAGTGGAAAATACAAGTGAACATCCTGGTGACCTAACCTCATCATCTACTGGTCCACTGTCAGATTGTGATCGGTTTTCCCATAGTTAGTTTATAATTGAGGATCACATTAAAGCGCACAGCAGCTCTCACCTTCCCCTTCACCAGCCGAGCACGGATGACGCACCTGGATGCGTAGCAGTAGATTCAAGAAAAGTAGGGAAATCCAGCTCAAAGGTGGTGGAAAAAAATTGTAGCTTTATTGCGGCATAAAACTTCGAAAAACAGGAACAGTTCGGTTACACATTTCAGACCATAAACAAATGGCGTTCCTTCCTCATGACATGTCGAATTTCTAATGAGACTGCATCTTATGAGCTGCTCACACAGTTAGACATGCAATCGATCACATGATCGTGAGGAGCAACACAAATGGTGCAATCACCTATGTCTAATCAACTGTATATGTAAAATGTAAAATCACAGATGCTGACAGACAAACCTATACAGGTGTACAGTCGTGGGCCAAAAGTTTTTGAGAATGACACAAATATTAGTTTTCACAAAGTTTGCTGCTAAACGCTTTAAGATCTTTGTTTCAGTTGTTTCTGTGATGTAGTGAAATATAATTACACGCACTTTCATACGTTTTCAAGGCTTTTATCGACAATTACATGACATTTAATGCAAAGAGAGTCAGTATTTGCAGTGTTGGCCCTTCTTTTCCGGACCTCTGCAATTCGACTGGGCATGCTCTCAATCAACTTCTGGGCCAATTCCTGACTGATAGCAAACCATTCTTTCATAATCACATCTTTGTCAGAATTAGGGGTTTTTGTTTGTCCACACCCGCCTCTTGAGGATTGACCTCAGTTCTCAATGGGATTAAGATCTGGGGAGTTTCCAGGCCATGGACCCAAAATGTCAACGTTTTGGTCCCCGAGCCACTTAGTTATCACTTTTTGCTTTATGGCACGCGGTGCTCCATCGTGCTGGAAAATGCATTGTTCTTCACCAAACTGTTGTGGATTGTTGGAAGAAGTTGCTGTTGGAGGTGTTTTGGTACCATTCTTTATTCATGGCTGCGTTTTTTTTTTGGGCAAAATAGTGAGTCAGAGCCCACTCCCTTGGATGAGAAGCAAACCCCACACAAGAATGGTCTCAGGATGCTTTAACTGTTGGCATGACACAGGAATTGATGGTAGCGCTCACCTTTTCTTCTCTCCGGACAAGCCTTTTCCAGATGCCCCAAACAATTGGAAAGAGGCTTCATCGGAGAATATGACTTTGCCCCAGTCCTCAGCAGTCCATTCACCATACTTTCTGCAGAAGATCAATCTGTCCCTGATGGTTTTTTTTGGAGAGAAGTGGCTTCTTTGCTGCCCTTCTTGACACCAGGCCCATCTTCCAAAAGTCTTCGCCTCACTGTGCGTGCAGATACGCTCAACCTGCCTGCTGCCATTCCTGAGCAGCTCAGCATGGTGGCACTCCGATCCCACAGCTGACATCCTCTTTAGGAGACGATCCTGGCGCTTGCTGACTTTCTTGGACGCCCTGAAGCCTTCTTAACAAGAATTGAACATCTTTCCTTGAAGTTCTTGCTGATCCTATAAATTGTTGATTGAGGTGCAATCTTAGTAGCACAATATCCTTGCCTGTGAAGCCATTTTTATGCAACGCAATGATGGCTGCATGCGTTTCTTTGCAGGTCACTCCATGGTTACAATGGAATAACAATGATTTCAAGCATCACCCCTCCTTTTAACATGTCCAAGTCTGCCATTTTAACCAATCAGCCTGACATAATGATATCCAGCCTTGTGCTTCATCAACATTCTCACCTGAGTTAACAAAGACGATTACTGAAATGATCTCAGCAGGTCCTTTTAATGACAGCAATGAAATGCAGTGGAAAGTTTTTTTTGGGGATTAAGTTAATTTTCATGGCAAAGAAGGACTATAAAGGTAAATGAAAAAACACCTAAGCACAAGAGAGACTCCCCTAATAGTGTAGAATTAAATCATGCCTTTTGTTGAGACCTTGAGGCTGTCTTGAACCAGCTGAAAGATCTAGTATGCCTCTGGATTTAGTAATTTCTCCTATGATCACCCCCTCTAGTGGGAAGGAAAACTCGCTTGATTCCTTGAACCACTAGATTGGAAGTATCGCCTCCATGTAAAATCGCAAAGTGTGTACTGACAGCAGACACGTTGCGATTTTTGTAATCTGAAACATCCGAAATGTGGTACACCCTTGTGGTACACCCTACATATTGTAACTGGCAAAGTTTGCACGTTATCAAGTAAACTGCGAACTTTGTGTTGCAATTAAGATAAGACTGTATAGTGAATTCCTTATTGTTAGCAGCAGATCTGAAGTTCTTAGTCGGTCTGGTATGATCACAATAAATACATTTGGCATGGCCACATTTGTAGCTGCCCTTGTTATTAAGCCAAGTTGATCTTTGCACTAATTTTTCAGAGAACAGACTAGGGCTCAGAAAATTGCCCAGAGTTGGAGCCCTTCTTGCTACATATTTTACTCCCTCCGCGACAATATCCATCCACTGATTATCGCATGATAACAGTGGAAGGTATTTCTTGATGATTTTGCATATGCGATCATATTCCAAGCTGTGGAATAAGATAATATAAGGCTGGCACTCAAATATGTGGTTCATATGAAAAGTGGCAATTTATTAAAACACTTATATCAAAATCAGCATATAATCCAAGATAAAAGGAGATGCACTTAAATACAACCACTTACAATAAAAAGATAAATAGAAAAAATAAATGAAGAAAAAAAGAGAAAAAAAAACGCAGATAAACGCACACTGGTGGTGCCGTCTCTTGCAATCAGAGATGCACTATAGATGTCCCTTAATTGTATAAGGGTAGATTATATATCTCTCTGTTATATCATCCACAGGGAGATTATTTAGAACAGTCACTTTATCATATGTGGCCGTGTCCTCCTTAAAGTGTTCCCTTCATTCAGGGCAATCAATCGTCCGGATATCGGCACTGTGGCCGTATAACAATACAATCCCAAAGAGAAGATATATTGTTCCAGCTGATGTTAGTACAAGGATGTTAGTACAAGGCTACAGGTGGCGAGTGAGGCATAAACGTATATCTTACACGTATAGATCGGGGCCGATGGTTGGAGAATCCCTCTCTCAAGCCACTACTCGCCACACTACGCCGCCGTCTTCTTTCGCTGTTTGGCGTCCTCGTTTGAGACTTCCGTACCACGTGGTGGTTGTCTCGCGGGAATAGCCTGTTTGATCCGTTCAATCCTGTTTCTCCTTGGGGTATTTTCAAATCGAAAGTCAATGGAGCGCTCCAGTGTTTAGAAGGTTTGCAAACTTTCGTAGTTAGTCCGGATCTTTCTTTATGGGGGTGAACTACGCCAGAAACCATCCTACTTGAGGGATACAACACAGATTATTGATATACTAGAAGGACTAACCGTGGAATCGGACTGGATTATGGCAACGCTAGACATCCAGTCACTTTATACAGTATACAGTAATAAACCACAAACAAGGGGTAGATGCGATTAGGATACAACTACAGAAAGATATCAGAATGAAGTTGGAACAAACAGAATATATATTAGAAGGAATCAGGCATATTTTACAGCATAATTATTTTTACTTTGAGGAGAATTTTTATTTGCAGATTAGAGGGACTGCCATGGGCACCAGGTTCGCCCCCCAGTTATGCAGACCTGTTCCTAGCCCAATGGGAACAGGCGGCGATTGATCCATATCGGGGGGTGACCTGGTGCTCTGGCAGCGATTATATAGACGATGTGATTTTAATCTGGAAAGGAAAGGAAGAGGTTTTACGCTTGTTTATATCCACATTGAATAATAATGATTTTAATTTAGTTTTTACTGCTAATATTGGTTCAGAGGAGACTGAGTTCCTGGATTTTTCAATAACTAAGAGGGACAATAAATATATATGTAAAACATATCAGAAACCGTCAGCAAGGAACACCTTTATTCTACATTCTAGCTGCCATTTGCCCAGTTGGTTACTCAATGTTCCGTTCAGACAGTTCCGGAGATTGAAACGGAACTGTACCTGTAACGGTCGCGTACACACACACACAGGGGGGAGGGAAGTGACCACTGCGCTCCACCCTTACCCCTGGCGCTGCCTACTTGCCTCGCGAGTCCTAATGACAGGGGACAACTGGACGGCAATACCTAACTTGGAATAAGTGCTGGGATGACAGACAGACAAACAACAGGACGTGAACGGACCGAGTCAATACCAGGAAAGCTACTAAGTACAAATGGAGCAAGCAGAGAATTGTCAGGAGAAGCCGGGGTCATAAATACCAGGAGAGACGTGAAGTACCAAAGGAGTCAGCAGAGGATCGTCAGGAGGAGGCCGGGGTCAAATACCAGGAGAGCAGCAAAGTACACAAGAAGCAGGCAGAGGATCGTCAGGAATTCAGCAGGAGGTAAGTACGCCAGAAAAGACCAAATCACAGGTGGAACCTAAATTAACAGGCAACCTGTGGCCAGCAGGCTGCCTGTATTAATAGTGGGGAGTGAGGGTCATGTGACGTGGCCAGCGTCACATGACCGACAGACCAACCAGTCGAGCACCGAGTGATCAGCTCGGCGCTCAAGGCAGACTAGGAGCAGGGAGCCACCCAGCTAGTAAAGCCGCCCTGGGAATGAGGTCAAACACAGATCCTCGTTCCCAAAGCTAAGCAACAGTTCTGCGGGCAATGGGGGACCGAGTGCACCTTCGGAACCCCGTTACAGTACCGAAGACTCCCAATTTGAAATAGAGGCTTTGGCTATGAAGAAGAATTTCATGGCTAAGCAGTACCCAGGCTCGACATTAGAAGATGCACTGGAATATGTGAGGAAAATATCCAGGAGCTCCCTACTAATAGATAAACACCCTCAGACAACTCAACAAGAACCACAATTCCGAGTAGTGCTTCCATATACTGCACAATATAGGGGAATTAAAGAGATAGTTAAAAGACATTGGCACCACCTATTGCAAGATAAGACTTTGGGCACGCTTATTCCAGTGAGACCCCAGATTACCTTTACACGGGCACCGAATCTGGGAATAAAAGTAGCACCGTCGGTCAAAAATAAATTGAAAAAATCCCCAGGAATCGGTAATTGGATGAGTCTGAAGGGCTTTTACAGATGCGGCCAATGTGCCGGCTGTAAGGTAACAAAAGCCCCTAAAAATATCAAAAATGTAGATTCGACCCAAAACAGCTTCTCATGGGAGATTAAACATTTCCTGACCTGCAATTCAACTAGCGTGATATATCTTGTGCAATGTCCCTGCTCTAGGCAGAATATTGGAAGAACAGAGAGGACTTTGAAAGTGAGGATATCTGAACATGTGTCCAACATTAGAAAAGGATACTTGAAACACTCACTTTCAAAGCACTTTAAAGAAGTTCACAACCAAGACCCTAGGGGATTGACATTTATGGCTTTGGAGAGAATAGACACACATTGGAGAGGGGGGGAAAAATGTGGAGAGAATGTCCCGGGCGGAATCGCGACGCACATATGATTTTGGAAGTTTGATCCCAGCGGGCTTAAACGCGGAACTTGAAATCTTTGGTTTCCTCTAGATCCCTGGTTGTATGACTCTCATCTAATGGGGGATCAAATGTCTGGCCATCTATCGGCGCTCTGACCCCCCCTTGGAGAGAGGCTTACATACCCATTACTACATTAATAATCGACAAAACAAAAATCGAAAAAATAAAAATAGATTACAGAACAACCGAATATTATATTTGTTGAACAATCTAGGAATTGTGTCGCCCTCTTATATGGGGTTTTATCCTCATTGATAACCAATTGCAGAAGAAATAACCATTGTTTTAGACTGCTTAGTCATCCTTCTTAGTTATTCTTTTATATATTTTTCGATATATTATATTTGTGTATTTGATCGCAGGATTGTTCATTGAAAAGTGGATTTAGTATGTGCCAACCCTACAAAGTTGCACACATATGTTTAAATGATTATATATATATATTTTTAGAGTTTTACATTATAGTTTTGTATACATGTACATGTTTTTATGCTTTTTCTTGAAAAAAGCAATGTCGCAGGAGTATTTCCTTCACTATATAGCTTAACCGCAATAAGAAGGAGACAATATAGAAAAAACGCACATGTACCGGGAAAACCGCATAAAAAACGCAATGATGCCGCAAGTAGCCAAAATTTGATTCTGGTCCGGGATTTTGATCACACTGAGTGGAGTATAAAAGCAAGTGATGCTACAATGGGGGTAGAGCCACTGAGGAAGGGGAGAGACGTCCCCGAAACGCGTCTGGCGTAGTTCACCCCCATAAAGAAAGATCCGGACTAACTACGAAAGTTTGCAAACCTTCTAAACACTGGAGCGCTCCATTGACTTTCGATTTGAAAATACCCCAAGGAGAAACAGGATTGAACGGATCAAACAGGCTATTCCCGCGAGACAACCACCATGTGGTACGGAAGTCTCGAACGAGGACGCCAAACGGCGAAAGACGGCGGCGCAGTGTGGTGAGTAGTGGCTTGAGAGAGGGATTCTCCAACCATCGGCCCCGATCTATACGGGTAAGAGTGCATCTCTGATTGCAAGAGACGGCACCACCAGTGTGCTTTTATCCTGCGTTTTTTTTTCTTTTTTTCTTCATTTATTTTTTCTATTTATCTTTTTATTGTAAGTGATTGTATTTTAGTGCATCTCCTTTTATCTTGGATTATATGCTGATTTTAATATGTGTTTTAATAAATTGCCACTTTTCATATGAACCACATATTTGAGTGCCAGCCTTATATTATCTTATTCCATTACTCACTTTACTTTAACTACTCTATTAAGGAACCAGCGAAGGGATACCAGGGCTAAATTATGCGGAATGCTGGTATATAAAGCAGTGACATCTGCTGTGATCCAGGCAAATCCAGGCCTCCATTTGAAGTCCGAGAATGCCTGCAACACAGACCCAGTATCCCTGAGAAAGCCTGGAATTTGTCAAATAAGCGGTTGTAGCAGAGAATCGATCCACTCTGAAAGTCTCTCGGAGAAAGAACCGATTCCTGCCACTATAGGATGTAAGGGAGGAGGAAAGACTCCCTTATGCACTTTCGGAAGTGTGTGAAAACTCGACACAATGGGATGTTGTACATAGATGTAGTCATACTCCTTTTTAGTGAGAGAGCCCTTTTCTAATCCCAAAGTCGGAATGCTGACCATTTTGGACTGAAAAGGGAGGAGAGGGTTGCCAGATAGAGATTTATAGGTGTCAGGATCATTTAACATGGATAATACCTGGGATTTATAGACGCCAATATCTAAGATGACAACCGCTCCTCCCTTGTCAGCCTCTTTAACCCCTTCAGGACCGGGCTCATTTTCACCTTAAGGACCAGGCCATTTTTTGGAAATCTGACCAGTGTCACTTTAAGTGCTAATAACTTTAAAACGCTTTGACTTATCCAGGCCATTCTGAGATTGTTTTTTTGTCACATATTGTACTTCATGACACTGGTAAAATGAAGTAAAAAAATTTTTTTTTTTGCACAAAAAAATACCTAATTTACCAAAAATTTGGAAAAATTAGCAAATTTAAAAGTTTCAGTTTCTCTACTTCTGTAATACATAGTAATACCCCAAAAAATTGTGATGACTTTACATTCCCCATATGTCTACTTCATGCTTGAATTATTTTGGGAATGATATTTTATTTTTTGGGGATGTTATAAGGCTTAGAAGTTTAGAAGCAAATCTTGAAATTTTTCCGAAATTTACAAAAACTCAATTTTTAGGGACCAGTTCAGGTCTGAAGTCACTTTGCGAGGCTTACATAAAAGAAACCACCCAAAAATGACCCCATCTAAGAAACTACACCCCTCAAGGTATTCAAAACTGATTTTGCATACATTGTTAACCCTTTAGGTGTTGCACAAGAGTTATTGGCAAATGGGGAGGAAATTTGAGAATTTAATTTTTTTTGTCAAATTTTTCCTTTTAACCCATTTTTTCCACTAACAAAGCAAGGGTTAACAGCCAAACAAGACTGTATCTTCATTACCCTGACTCTGTGGTTTACAGAAACACCCAATATGTGGCCGTAAACTACTGTACGGCCACACAGCGGGGCGTAGAGTGAAAGGTGCGCCGTTTGGTTTTTGGAAGGCTGATTTTTATGGACTGGTTTATTTACACCATGTCCCATTTGAAGCCCCCTGATGCACCCCTAGAGTAGAAACTCCCTAAAAGTGACCTCATCTAAGAAACTACACCCCTCAAGGTATTCAAAACTGATTTTACATACGTCATTAACCCTTTAGGTGTTGCACAAGAGTTATTGGCAAATGGAGATGAAATTTGAGAATTTCATTTTTTTGCCTAATTTTCAATTTTAAGCCATTTTTTCCACTAACAAAGCAAGGGTTAACAGCCAAAAAAGACTGTATCTTTATTGCCCTGACTCTGCTGTTCACAGAAACACCCCATATGTGGCCATAAACTACTGTATGGCCACACAGCGGGGCGTAGAGTGAAAGGTGCGCCATTTGGTTTTTGGAGGGCTAATTTTGCTGGACTGTTTTTTTTTACACCATGTCCCATTTGAAGCCCCACTGATGCACCCCTAGAGTAGAAACTCCATAAAAGTGACCCCATCTAAGAAACTACACCCCTCAAGGTATTCAAAACTGATTTTACAAACTTTGTTAACCCTTTAGGTGTTGCACAAGATTTAATGGAAAATAGAGACACAATTTCAAAATTTCACATTTTTGGCAGATTTTCCATTTTAATATTTTTTTTCCAGTTACAAAGCAAGGGTTAACAGCCAAACAAAACTCATTATTTATGGCCCTGATTCTGTAGTTTACAGAAGCACCCCATATGTGGTCGTAAACCGCTGTACGGGCACACGGCAGGGCGCAGAAGGAAAGGAATGCCATACGGTTTTTGCAAGGCAGGTTTTGCTGGACTGTTTTTTTTGACACCATGTCCCATTTAAAGCCCCCTGATGCACCCCTAGGTTAGAAACTCCAAAAAAGTGGCCCCATTTTGGAAACTACGGGATAAGGTGGCAGTTTTGTTGGTACTATTTTAGGGTACATATGATTTTTGGTTGCTCTATATTACACTTTTTGTGAGGCAAACTAACAAAAAATAGAAATTCAGAAATTTCATCTCCATTTGCCATTAACTCTTGTGGAACACTTAAAGGGTTAACAAAGTTTGTAAAATCAGTTTTGAATACCTTGATGGGTGTAGTTTCCAAAATGGGGTCATTTTTTGGAGTTTATACTCTAGGGGTGCATCGGGGGGGCTTCAAATGGGACATGGTGTCAAAAAACCAGTCCAGCAAAAACTGCCTTCCAAAAACCATATGGCGCTCCTTTCCTTCTGCGCCCTGCCGTGTGGCCATACAGCAGTTTACGACCACATATGGGGCATTTCTATAAACTAAAGAATCAGCGCAATAAATATTGAGTTTTGTTTGGCTGTTAACCCTTGCTTTGTTATGGGAAAAAATGAATTAAAATTGAAAATTTGCCAAAAAATAGCTGTTTTGGCACTGTTTTTATTTTTATTATTTACAACGTTCATCTGACAGGTTAGATCATGTGCTATTTTTATAGAGCAGGTTCTTACGGACGTGACGATACCTAATATGTATACTTTTTTATTTATTTAGGTTTTACACAATAATATCATTTTTGACACAAAAAAAAAAACATGTTTTAGTGTCTCCATAGTCTGAGAGCCATAGTTTTTTCAGTTTTTTGGCGATTGTCTCAGGTTGGGTATCATTTTTGCGGGATGAGATGACGGTTAGATTGGTACTATTTTGGAGAGAAAAAGACTTTTTGATCGCTTGCTATTACACTTTTTGTGATGTAAGGTAACAAAAAAATAGCTTTTTTGACACCGTTTTTATTTAATTTTTTTTACAGTGTTCACCTGAGGGGTTAGGTCATGTGGTATTTTTATAGATCAGGTTCTTACGGACATGGCAATACCTAATATGTCTACCTTTTTATAATTTATCAGGGTTTTACACAATAATATCATTTTTGAAACAAAAAAAAATCATGTTTTAGTATCTCCATAGTCTGTGACCCATATTTTTTTTATTTTTTGGGCCATTGTCTCATGTAAGGGCTCATTTTTTGCGGGATGAGGTGACGGTTTGATTGGTACTTTTTTGGCGTACATGCGACTTTTTTGATCACTTTTATTACCTTTTTTGGGAAGTAAGGTGGGCAAAATTTCAATTTCCTCATATTTTTTTTTTTTTTTTTTATGGCGTTCACCGTGCGGGGAAAGTAACATGACCGTTTTATAGATCAGGTCGTTACGGACGCGGCGATACCTAATATGTGTAGTGTATTTTATTTATTTTTATTCAGTGATAAATGTGTTTTTTTGAAACTTTACTTTTTTCACTTTTTTTTCACTTTTTTTTTGACCCAGACCCACTTGGTTCCTGAAGATCCAGTGGGTCTGATGTCTGTATAATACAGTACAGTACAATATATATTGCACTGTACTGTATTTTACACTTGTCTGAACAGATCTATGCCTTTTAGCACAGATCTGTTCAGCACCATGGACAGCAGGACGCCTGAGAGTCGTCCTGTTGCCATGGGAACCTTCCCCGTCTGCTCAGTACTGGTCAGAACTGCGCAGACGGGGAAGGGTAAGCACAGGGCTGAGGGGGGCTCTCTGGGGGCTCTCTCCCTCTCCCATCGGGGGGCTGCAAAGGCACAGCAGCCCCCGATGGGAGAGGGAGGGAGCTCCCTGCGCTGTTAAACTTTTCCATACAGTGGTCCGTACGGACCGCTGTATGGAAAGGGTTAAACGGCTGACATCGCATCGCAGATGTCAGCCGTTTATACCAGGGTGCCAGCAATGTGCTGGCACCCTGGTATACCCACTAGACGCCAACGATCATTGAAAGGGAGGCGGGCGGGGGATCGCGATCCCGCCTGCCGCACCGCCCGCCTCCCGCACCTTACCGCACCTCCGCACCGCCTGCGACACCCCCCCTGCACCACCCGCCCACATAATATCATTCAGGGGTGCAGGGGGGGTGAAAAATCTTTATTTTGGACATACTAAAGTTTCTGATCCGATCAGAAACCGCAGAAAGCGCTACAAACCGCAGGTCTGAATTGACCTGCGGTTTGCAGCGATAGCCGATAGGGGGGGTCACAGGACCCCCCTCGGCATTGACCCAAGGTGCCTGGCTGTGTGTGACAGCCGGGATCTCAGCGCTGTCACCATGTCTGCAGACATGGTGACAGTTTATGCCATGACGTGTATACTCATCATGGCGCGTTAAGTAGCAGTGCTCCATGACGAGTATACTCGTCATAGGTCGGGAAGATTTTCACACTTTCTCCTTCTCTGATCGCTTCCCTGACAGGAATTGGGGCGATCAGAGAAGGAGAAGCACATAGTCCCTCCCTAACCCCCCCTTACCTGCCCTGATGCGCTGCGATTGGTCCCTCTTTAGTAATGGACCAATCACAGCGATCGTGGGCGGGTCAGAGCTCCAATACAGCTCCTGCCGGCTTCTCTGGTTGCCTAGCAACCCCAGCACGCCGGCTTCACTGAGAGCCGATCACGTACATGCACGTGGGGATGCGGTGAGACACCACATTCCCCCACGTACATGTACGTGATGTTGCGTGAAGGGGTTAATGATTATATTATGCATCTCTTTTAGACTTTTAAGAGCCCCCCTTTCACTGTGACATAAATTCTCATGTTTGCGATGAGAAGTACCAGGTGCCACATATTTGGTAGAATCATACAGTGAGCAGAGGTCTCTTTCTACCAATTCCTGATATCGATCTAAGGCAAGAGACCTCGACTGTACCGGATAAAAGTCTTTGTTAGAGACCTTAACCACCTCAGCCCCCCTAGCTTAAACACCCTTAATGACCAGGCCACTTTTTACACTTCTGCACTACACTACTTTCACCGTTTATTGCTCGGTCATGCAACTTACCACCCAAATGAATTTTACCTCCTTTTCTTCTCACTAATAGAGCTTTCATTTGGTGGTATTTCATTGCTGCTGACATTTTTACTTTTTTTGTTATTAATCGAAATTTAACGATTTTTTTGCAAAAAAATGACATTTTTCACTTTCAGTTGTAAAATTTTGCAAAAAAAACGACATCCATATATAAATTTTTCTCAAAATTTATTGTTCTACATGTCTTTGATAAAAAAAAAATGTTTGGGTAAAAAAAAATGGTTTGGGTAAAAGTTATAGCGTTTACAAACTATGGTACAAAAATGTGAATTTCCGCTTTTTGAAGCAGCTCTGACTTTCTGAGCACCTGTCATGTTTCCTGAGGTTCTACAATGGCCAGACAGTACAAACACCCAACAAATGGCCCCATTTCAGAAAGTAGACACCCTAAGGTATTCGCTGATGGGCATAGTGAGTTCATAGAACTTGTGACAAAAAAAAAATATTCCATGAACTCACTATGCCCATCACGAAATACCTGGGGGTGTCTTCTTTCCAAAATGGGGTCACTTGTGGGGTAGTTATACTGCCCTGGCATTCTAGGGGCCCTAATGCGTGAGAAGTAGTTTGAAATCAAAATGTGTAAAAAATGGCCGGTGAAATCCGAAAGGTGCTCTTTGGAATGTGGGCCCGTTTGCCCACCTAGGCTGCAAAAAAGTATCACACATGTGGTATTGTCGTACTCAGGAGAAGTTGGGCAATGTTTTTTGGGGTGTCATTTTACATATACCCATGCTGGGTGAGAGAAATATCTTGGCAAAAGACAACTTTTCCCATTTTTTTTTATACAAAGTTGGCATTTGACCAAGATATTTCTCTCACCCAGCATGGGTATATGTAAAATGACACCCCAAAACACATTGCCCAACTTCTCCTGAGTACGGCGATACCAGATGTGTGACACTTTTTTGCAGCCTAGATGCGCAAAGGGGCCCACATTCCTTTTATAAGGGCATTTTTAGACATTTGGATCCCAGACTTCTTCTCCCGCTTTAGGGCCCCTAAAATGCCAGGGCAGTATAAATGCCCCACATGTGACCCCATTTTGGAAAGAAGACACCCCAAGGTATTCAATGAGGGGCATGGCGAGTTCATAGAATTATTATTTTTTTTGGCACAAGTTAGCGGAAATTGATTTTTTTTTTGTTTTTTCTCAGTCTCCCTTTTCTCTAACTTGGGACAAAAATTTCAATCTTTCATGGACTCAATATGCCCCTCACGGAATACCTTGGGGTGTCTTCTTTCCGAAATAGGGTCACATGTGGGGTATTTATACTGCCCTGGCATTTTAGGGGCCCTAAAGCGTGAGAAGAAGTCTGGAATATAAATGTCTAAAACATTTTACGCATTTGGATTCCGTGAGGGGTATGGTGAGTTCTTGTGAGATTTTATTTTTTGACACAAGTTAGTGGAATATGAGACTTTGTAAGAAAAAAAAAAATTCCGCTAACTTGGGCCAAAAAAATGTCTGAATGGAGCCTTACAGGGGGGTGATCCCTGTAAGGCTCCATTCAGACGTCCGTATGTGTTTTGCGGATCCGATCCATGTGGGGTGATCAGGGGTTAATAAGGGGTTAATAAGTGACAGGGGGGGGTGTAGTGTAGTGGTGTTTGGTGCTACTTATTACTGAGCTGCCTGTGTCCTCTGGTGGTCGATCCAAACAAAAGGGACCACCAGAGGACCAGGTAGCAGGTATATTAGACGCTGTTATCAAAACAGCGTCTAATATACCTGTTAGGGGTTAAAAAAATCGCATCTCCAGCCTGCCAGCGAACGATCGCCGCTGGCAGGCTGGAGATCCACTCGCTTACCTTCCGATCCTTTGAACGCGCGCGCCTGTGTGCGCGCGTTCACAGGAAATCTCGCGTCTCGCGATATGACGCATATATGCGTGACTGTGCGCAGAGCTGCCGTCTCCGGAACGCAATCATGCGTTAGGCGGTCCGGAGGCGGTTAAAGAGGACCTTTCACTAGTTTAAAAAGTAAAAACGAACTATATCAGTGGGCAGAGCGGCGCCCAGGGGTCCCCCTGCACTTACTAGTATGTCTGGGCGCCGCTCCGTTCGCCCGGTATAGGCTCCGGTGTCTGCAGCTCCTTCTTTTGTACTGGGCAGAGTTTTTGTATTAGGGTTGTCCCTTGCTGCAGCGCTGGCCAGCGCTGCAGCAAGGGACACGCCTAATACAAAAAATCCGTCCAGTACAACAGAGGGAGCTGCAGACACCGGAGCCTATACTGGGCGAACGGAGCGGCGCCCAGACATACTAGTAAGTGCAGGGGGACCCCTGGGCGCCGCTCTGCCCACTGATATAGTTTGTTTTTACTTTTTAAACTAGTGAAAGCTCCTCTTTAAGTGAGGATATTTTGGTATTATTGGGGTCATCTTGCCTAGTTCGAGATTCCTGTAGGAAATTCACATGAATCAGTTCCTGAAAACTCATACTTGATTGCAACTGAACATGGCCCTGGGAATTAGCATTAGTACAAGAAGCATAACCATCAGTTTCGACAGTAGGATCGGACACACAAGTTTATAATTGAATTTTGCGCCATGACTTGTAATTTGAATGGATTTTTGTTATATAGAAATGTTATAAATTAGCAATATAATTTTACGGTTCTATTATTTAAAAATTATAAAACTTAGATTTATTCTTGACAGAGGACTGTACCAGGAGCTCAGACAAACATTTGATGTCAGATTTTAGAACAGATGAGTGTGGTGTCACAGAAGATACACATGAAGAGCATGCCATTATCTCGGATGTATCCTCAGCCTTTCACAGCAAAGATCTATTATCTGATCTTTTGGATGGATTTCAATCTTCTGATTCATCACAGACTGTTAAGCAAAATAAAATCCACAGAAGAAGTGTTAAACATCAAAGAAGTCACACAGGGGAGAATGCGCTTTCATGCTCAGAATGTGGGAAATGTTGTAAATTTAAATCAGATCTTATTAGACATCAGAGAACTCACACAGGGGACAAGCCATTTTCATGTTCAGAATGTGAAAAACATTTTAACTTAAAATCACAACTTGTTAGACATCAGAGAACTCACACAGGGGAGAAGCCATTTTCATGTTCAGAATGTGAAAAACATTTTCACTTAAAATCACAACTTGTTTTACATCAGAGAACTCACACTGGGGAGAAGCCATTTTCATGTTCAGAATGTGAAAAACATTTTAACTTTAAATCACAACTTGTTAGACATCAGAGAATTCACACAGGAGCAAAGCCATTTTCTTGTTTAGAATGTGGGAAATGTTTTACTGAAAAATCAACTCTTGTTGCACATGAGAAAACTCACACAGGGGAGAAGCCATTTTCATGTTCAGAATGTGAAAAATTTTTTAACTTAAAATCAAATCTTGTTGCACATGAGAGAATTCACACAGGGGAGAAGCCATTTTCATGTTCAGAATGTGAAAAACATTTTCACTTTAAATCAAATCTTGTTAAACATCAGAGAAGTCACACAGGGGAGAAGCCATTTTCTTGTTTAGAATGTGGGAAATGTTTTATTGATAAATCAATTCTTGTTAAGCATCAAAGAAGTCACACAGGGGAGAAGCCATTTTCTTGTTTAGAATGTGGGAAATGTTTTACTGATAAATCAACTCTTGTTGCACATGAGAGAATTCACACAGGGGAGAATGCTCTTTCATGCTCAGAATGTGGGAAATTTTTTAAATTTAAATCAGAGCTTATTATACATCAAAGAACTCACACAGGGGAGAAGCCATTTTCATGTTCAGAATGTGAAAAACATTTTAACTTAAAATCACATCTTGTTAGACATCAGAGAACTCACACAGGGGAGAAGCCATTTTCATGTTCAGAATGTGGGAAATGTTTTACTGATAAATCAACTCTTGTTGCACATGAGAGAATTCACACAGGGGAGAAGCCATTTTCATGCTCAGAATGTGGAAAAATTTTTAACTTTAAATCAAATCTTGTTGCACATGAGAAAACTCACACAGGGGAGAAGCCATTTTCTTGTTTAGAATGTGGGAAATGTTTTAGTGATAAATCAAGTCTTGGTAAACATCAGAGAACTCACACAGGGGAGGAGCCATTTTCATGTTCAGAATGTGAAAAACATTTTAACTCTAAATCAAAACTTGTTAGACATCAGAGAACTCACACAGGGGAGAAGCCATTTTCATGTTCAGAATGTGAAAAACATTTCAACCGTAAATCACATCTTGTTAGACATCAGAGAACTCACACAGGGGAGAAACCATTTTCATGTTTAGAATGTGGGAAATGTTTTAGGGATAAATGGTATCTTCTTAACCATCATAAAATTCACACAGGGGAGAAGCCATTTTCTTGTTTAGAATGTGGGAAATCTTTCATATGTAAATCAAAACTAGTTACACATCAGAGAATTCACACAGGGGAGAAGCCATTTTCTTGTTTAGAATGTGGGAAATGTTTTATTGATAAATCATTTCTTGTTACACATCAGAGAAGTCACACAGGGGAGAATACATTTTCTTGTTTAGAATGTGGGAAATGTTTTACTCATAAATCACATCTTGTTGCACATGAGAAAACTCACACAGGGGAGAAGCCATTTTCTTGTTTAGAATGTGGGAAATGTTTTAGTGATAAATCAAGTCTTGGTAAACATCAGAGAATTCACACAGGGGAGAAGCCATTTTCATGTTCAGAATGTGAAAAACATTTTAACTCTAAATCACAACTTGTTGGACATCAGAGAACTCACACAGGGGAGAAGCCATTTTTATGTTCAGAATGTGGGAAATGTTTTACTAATAAATCAACTCTTGTTGCACATGAGAGAATTCATACAGGGAAGAAGCCATTTTCATGTTCAGAATGTGAAAAACATTTTAACTCTAAATCACAACTTGTTAGACATCAGAGAACTCACACAGGGGAGAAGCCATTTTTATGTTTAGAATGTGGGAAATGTTTTACTAATAAATCAGCTCTTGTTAAACATCAGAGAATTCACACTGGAAAAAAGCGATTTTAACGTTCAGAATGTGATGCAGTAACTAGAGATGAGTGAACTTTAGAAAAATTCAATTCTGCAGCTTGGTCAAAGTTCAACAAGAAATTTGATTCATTCCAAATTAATTTATCATTAATCACTATGTTAAAACCCTATTCAGCCTATCAATCAATGAGACCATTTTTAACGACACCTTAGACCAAAGTACACCCGTCTAACAGCCAATAAAAACGGTAATACGCTAGTGCAATATGGCCTTTTGGATTAAAAAATAAAATAAAAATCACTCGCCTCATCCATTTGCTCACACAGGGGCTTGTCCGCTCCTCTCTTGATTAGAAAAATACCTGCTGAAGGACCTGGGCTTAGCGTGATGACTTCACCATGTGATCATGCTGGGAGAGCACAGTGACATCATCACATTGAGCGCAGGTCCTTCAACAGGTCTATTTTAGTCAAGAGAGGAGCGGACTGCCTCTGCGCAAGCTAGTGGATGAGGTGAGTACATTTCCGTTTTCTCTAATACAATTCCAGCCGCCATTTTAGGAAAAATGATTCATTATCATGAAGCCCAAGGAAATTCGGCTTTGTTTAAAATCAGATTTTTCCTAAAATTCAGACTGAATTCCACTTCGGATGGTTCGCTTCACTGAACACTAGTGGTAACCATAAAGAAGATCTTGTTAGACATCCGAGAATCCGCTATAAAATTTGCAGCGTTTATTTTTTGGCACAAATGATATGATAACTTTATTCATTATTTGATTATAGTGATACCAAATGCATAGTTTTTTAAAAAGCTTTATTACTGTTGCACAATAAAAACCTTAATTTTTTTTTAAAGTAGAAAATGTTTTTGCATCACCAAATCCCAAGATACACAACTTTTTTTTTTTTTTCTTTCCATGGAGTTGTGTGAATTACTCAGGTCCTGAGTAATGTTAAGTGAAGTACTGTGTGAAACAAAGTACCGTATTTTTCGCTTTATAAGACGCACCTAGGTTTTTTAGGAGGAAATTAAGAAAATAAAATATTTTTAACCAGATGGTGTTGTTTTGGTGAGTTTTGAACTAATGGGGTATCTGTGGATGATACTGTAATTTGATTATAACCCCCATCATCTTAAAGAATACACTGATGTACTGTACATTGGTGTATTCTTAAGGATGAGGGGAGTTATAGTCACATTAAATATGAACACTGTCCAGGGACTGTACCAGTATTAGCTTTTGGGAACTGATATGACTACCGTATAACCCCCCCCCAGGGCTCCAGATGGCGACCAAAATGGTCGCCAATGCGACTTAGAATTTACAAATGGCGACAAGACTTTTTAGTCTTGTCGCCATTTGCGACTAGACCCGCCGCCGCAGCTCTGCTCAATACAGCGGCAGGCACAGGAGCTGATGTTCTCAGCAGCGCAGGAGGAGTCTCTCCCTCCCCCCTGTGCTGCTGCTGCCCCCGCCGCTGCCAATAAGAAGAGACAGGAGGAGGAGGGGAGGGGCTGTGGCCACTGCGCCACCAATGAAGAAAACTGACCTGTATTACAAATACAGGAGGCGGGTGCCGGAATCAAATAGCCGGCACCCGACCTTTGTGACAGGGATCTGCGATCAGCTGCAGTTGAGTTAACCCTTCAGGTGCGGTACCTGAGGGGTTAATTGTAGCTGATCGCAGCCCCCTGTCACAAAGGTCGGGTGCCGGCTATTTGATTCCGGCACCCGCCTCCTGTATTTGTATAAGAAACGTTGGTGGCACAGTGCGGCCCCCCCCCCCCAAACACCCCAGTATAAGAAACGTTGGTGGCACAGTGCGGCCCCCCCCCCCAAACACCCCAGTATAAGAAACATTGGTGGCACAGTGCGCCCCCCCCCCCCCCAGTATAATAAACATTGGTGGCTCAGTGGGAAGTGCCAATGAGGGTTAAAAATAATAAAAGAAAATTAACTCACCTCCTGCAGTTGATCGCATAGCTGCCGGTCTCCTGTACTTACTTCTTTCTTCAGGACCTGTGGTGACGTCACTGAGCTCATCACCATGGTAATGGATCATGTGATGAGCACAGTGACGTCACCACAGGTCCTGAAGAAAGAAGTAAGTACAGGAGACCGGCAGCTATGCGATCAACTGGAGGAGGTGAGTTAATTTTCTTTTATTATTTTTAACCCTCATTGGCACTTCCCACTGAGCCACCAATGTTTATTATACTGGGGGGGGGCACTGTGCCACCAACGTCTCTTATACAAATACAGGAGGCGGGTTAGGGTTGAGTAAATTATTTTTTTATTTTTTAACCCTCATTGGCACTGCCCACTGCGCCACCAATGTTTATTATATTGGGGGGGGGGGGGCACACTGCGCCACCAATGTTTACTATTTTGAGGGGGGGCGCACTGCGCCACCAATGTTTATTATATTGGGGTGATGGGGGGGGCGCACTGCGCCACCAATGTTTATTATACTGGGGTGATGGGGGGCGCACTGCGCCACCAATGTTTATTATATTGACCTTCTACTATGCATTCTGTATTCAGAATGCTATTATTTTCCCTTATAACCATGTTATAAAGGGAAAATAATACAGTGAATAGACTTTCATCCTAGGAACCATGCGTGAAAATCGCGCCGCATCCGCACTTGCTTGCGATTTTCACACAGCCCCATTAACTTCTATGGGGCCTGCGTTGCGTGAAAAACGCACAACAGAGCATGCTGCAATTTTCACGCAACGCACAAGTGATGTGTGAAAATCACTGCTCATGTGCACAGCCCCATAGAAGTGAATGGGTCCGGATTTAGTGCGGGTGCATTCCGGTATTTTGAATGCCAGATCTGGCACTAATACATTCCTATGGGGAAAAATGCTGGATCCGGCATTCAGGCAAATCTTCATTTTTTTTTCGCCGGAGATAAAACCGTAGCATGCTGCGGTTTTATCTTTTGCCTGATCAGTCAAAATGACTGAACTGAAGACATCCTGATGCATCCTGAACGGATTACTCTCCATTCAGAATGCATGGGGATAACACTGATCAGTTCTTTTCCGGTATTGAGCCCCTAGGACGGAACTCTATGCCGGAAAAGAATAACGCTAGTGTGAAAGTACCCTAAAATATTAAGTTTAAATCCCCCCTTTCCCAATTTTACATATAAAATATATAAACAATAAATAAATAAACATATTACATAGCGCTGTCCAAACTATTAAATTATTCAAAAATATCTCCTATGCGGTGAGCATTCGCCATTTTTTAGTCAACTTGTCACCCCAAAAAATAGGATAGGACGGTTCTATTATGGGCCGAATGTTTCATAAAATGCGAAATGCACGCGGCTTTTTTCTTTGTTGTTTTTTTTGCGCGGTATTGAGTATCGCAATACTTTTTTATGGTGACGCAAGCGAATCAAAATTTTGGTTTCAAAACAACCCTACGCCGATCTGATCGGCATAGCGTTGTCACGATACCAAAATTTTGATTCAGTTTCGATTTGGCGACTAAAAATTTGATTTGGCTCCTAAATTTTTCAGTTCAGGAGCCAATGGCTACTAGGTATTTTTTTTAGGCTGGAGCACTGCCCCCTCATCCATAGGAATCCACCTATATAGTGCAGTATATGGGTGGATTCCTATGGATGAGGGGGGTTATAGTCATATTTAAAATGAACACTGTCCAGGGACTGTTCTGTCGTTGACATGTCTATATTAAATATGACTATAACCCCCTCATCCATAGGAATCCACTCATATACTGCAGTACATGGGTAGATTCCTATGGATGATGGGGGTTATAGTCATATTTAAAATGAACACTGTCCAGGGACTGTTCTGTCGTTGACATGTCTATATTAAATATGACTATAACCCCCCTCATCCATAGGAATCCACTCATATACTGCAGTACATGGGTGGATTCCTATGGATGATGGGGGTTATAGTCATATTTGGCACACATTTTTTTTATTAGGGTACCGTATATTGCCCCTGAGCTGTCGTCACCAAGGGACTTAGGCAGCAATCTACTGTACCAGGACAGGGGAGAACTCAAAATGCAGGAGAAATGTAGGCAGTTGATTGGTGGAGGGGAGGCAGGGGAGCAGGACGTGCTCAATCAGCAATCAGCTGGATGGCCAGGCAGCACAGAGGAGAAGGGTATCCTGCTGCTTTGAGTGAAGGACGTGCGATCTGGTGGCAGTACAGCACATACAGAGAAGCCGCCAGTCCGCCCAACGATAGTGAATGTAATGACTGGAAGCGCGGCTGCCGGCATCATTTAGCATTTAGTGAAGCCGCCAGTCCGCCCAACTGTCAGGTGCTGCTTAGTGCAGCGATGTATGCGCAGGCTGGAGGCTTCACTAAAAGCGAACTTGTGCTGCCAGCCTACGCTAAGTCCCACCTGCCCTCCCTCCCTCCAAGTCCCGTCCGTCCTCCCACAGTTTCATGGCAGCTCAGGAGCCGTTAGTGAGAGCTCCTGAGCTGCTGCAGCCTGCACATTTGGGGTCACCTTTCGTTTATAAGACGCACTGACTTTTTCCCTCCACTTTTGAGGGAAAAAAGTGCATCTTAAAAAGCGAAAAATACGGTAAATTACCCTGCGCTGTAATCAGGGCATCCGTCACATGATTCCCCCAGAACCTTCCGAGTTAAGGAAGAGTTGGTGGTCACTGTGTGTGCAAAGGGTGAGGGGAGACTTCCACCATGGATCCAGGACGTTGTGGAATTTTTTAGGACACTTTGAGGGTCATTTATCAAAGAGAGTTTTTACTCTGGTTTTGATAGCCGCTACACTGCCGAAGGATGTGCCTAATTTATCACAAAACATACACTTCATCACCTAACTTAGGCGTATACTCTGGCAGTGTGTGTCTGAAGTGAAATTCTATTCCACTCTCTGAGTGGAGTAAATTTTAGACAACTTTTACACCTGAAATTAGTGTAAATGTTTGCGAATGTGCCAGGGCCAACTTGCCAGCCAGGCCATGCCCTAGTGGCGAGGAGAGTGAAAAAATGTCTGAGTGATAAAGTATTGTCTTGACTTTCTTTACTCCAAAATCTGGCATATCGCTGTAAGTAAATTACCAATTTTTGTTTTTGAAAATGATCCTTTAATATTAACAATATTACACCACCGAGCCAAGCGAGGGAGTCTCCTTCCATCCATCTCATCGCTATATTTAGCTTTGCTAAGAAAAATGTTTTACAATTCACAGTTTGATTCCCATGCACCACTCCAAATGTTCAGTGTTTGACTTGGGAAGTTCTTTCACCAAAGCGTGCAGTACTCACGAGAGGAATCAGTGCACGGCAGCGGAATCGTTTGAACTTTCCAGGCAGATCTGCATAGGGAAACGTACCGACGAACCAGCTGCCTTGCTCGGGTCCCCGCTGTCATTATAAACTTTGAACCCACTGCTGGCTGCAGTGGTGACCTGCTGCCCTTGCATCATGGCAATTGGGCACATGATGTAAGATGAGCAGATCAATGTTGTGGCTAGCAATTCGCTGCAAAGTGGCTTTTGGCAGCGGGGGACCTGAGCAAGGCAGCTAAGGCCAGAGAGTAAAAGAGTCGGGACCCAGTACCGAGTAAGTGTGCTCCCCTTTGCAGGTCTGCTTAGAAGAGGGGGCTGCCAAAAACAAAAAAGGCGCACAACCTTTTTAAAACCATCAACATTTCAGCCACAAAAGGCTGTTTTGGTTTTGCCATGAGGACCAACGAGGAAATTAACTCAAACACCAGCTTTGCGAAAAAAAAATTTTTTATACTTAAACGTGGTCATGAACGCAACCATAACTGCTGGTTACACACAGTTATGGCCTGTTCGCCCGCGAACACGTGCGAGGTGCCATCTTAACTGACAAGTCTGGCGAGGCACAGGTAAGTCCTTACCTGTGCCTGTGCACGAGCCGGTCTGAAATGAAATGTGGTCTCCGGGAGCAGGCAGTTCCAAGAACAGCCTCCGGGGGCCTTCATCGGGCTGTTCTCGGAACTGCCTGCACCCGGAGACCGCATTTCATTTCAGACCGGCTCGCGCACAGACAGGTAAGGACTTACCTGTGCCGCGCCGGACTTGTCAATTAAGATGGCAGCTCGCACATGTTCGCGGGCGAACTGGCCATCACTGGTTACACACAAATAAATTTACTGAAAGGGCCACATGGTGGGCATAAGTACAATAAAGGCGCCACAAGGTGGGCATTAGTACTGTGTGTTATCTGTGAGAGGTTAGCTCTTCTCCGGGGGTCATTCACACAAGTATCTTTGCCCGACACCAAGTTTAAGGTCCAAACATCGCTTTTATTTGGCACCTTAGCAAAACAAACATAAATCATACAAAATAAACACCTGCCCGGCTGGGCTCTAACTAAACAAAGTATATTCCTGACTCGCCTAAAGCATCGTTCACGGGGGACGTGGCCTAGCAGCGCATGGAGCAGGACAAATAAGCGCTGAGCTCCGCCACTAAGCCGCTACTTCAGCCGCCCTGAGCCTGCTACATTGCCCTCCTTATGGGTAAAAAACTACCCAAGAAGCACTCACAAGGGGCCCTACCCCCCAGCGGACTTACCACGTCGGGGCACCCTTCAGGATTTCGTCCTGCGCTCCGAACGGAGCGCACCACCGCTTCTCCTGACAGGCCCTTACCGCCGCGCTCCCACAGTGCTGCAGGACCCCAGGGGACCGCGATCCTCCTACAGACCGGACAACAGCGTTGGATGCGGGTCCCGGACAGGCTTCCCAGCATAGGGCCTTTTCAACGCCACCTGCGACCTAGGCCCAGCAGGGATTTTCAGCATCCAAGATGGCGCCCGCACATGCTGAGCCGGAGGAGTCCGCGGAGCCCCTCCCCCAGGTCTGTGCACAATTGCATTCCCCAGACCCCAGCAAACACCCTCACCCCGGCGCTTTTTCCCAACAGAAGGGGACCCCTGGAGGCACATATCACCTCGGCAGAGCCCTCTGTCACCCTTTCCTCCCTGCAAAACTGGAGGACGACATAGGAGCTACCCCCTCTATGCAGCGGTATGCTGCACCTACCCCGGCTCTTTCTCCGCATTCTAGCCGCGAATCCCCCAGCGGCCCCTCCCATGTGGACTGGGCTCCCATACTCTCCCAACTGCCCACTAAAGGGGACTTCCAAGCCCTGGTCAATGAGGTCACCGCCAAATGCCGCTCCGAAATTTCAGCAGTCAGACGCGATCTGCACTCTATTGCCGCCCGGGTGGAATCCCTTGAGAAGGAACACGAATCTACACGTTCCTATGTGTCCCAACTCCATACCTCAGTGTCCTCACAGAATGCAGGTCTCCGCGAGTGACAGTGTCACGTAGAAGACCTAGATAACCGTGGATGGAGGAATAAAATGAGGGACCGTGGCCTCCCAGAATCCGTAGGGGAGGAGGATATACAGGGAATCCTGGACGAGTTCTTCAACAAAATTATGGGGGACCCCCGTCCCGCACTACTAAGTTGGACAGAGCCCTCCGACCCAAAGGGTCCACCCCCCATCCCAGGGACATTATATGTTGTGTTCATGATTTTACCTGGAAAAAGGCAATAATGGCGAAAGTCAGAAACTCTCGAATCCTGGACTTTCATGGGGCCCGGGTTCAGCTTTTTCAAGACCTGCCATGGATCATGCTGCAACAGTGTTGACACCTTCGCCCTTTACTGGACGCCCTGAGAGACGGCCAAATCCCATACAGTTGGGGGTTTCCTTTCACCTTAAACGCCTGGATAAATGGCCGCACAGTGATCTTGCGCACTCATGCTGACCTTCATCCATTTTGTGCTGCGCTGGACATACCAGTACCTAACCTATCTGACTGGGAGCTCATTACCTCCCTCCGGTCTACTCCTCTGGTTTGGCAGGATACAAGTGGACCCAAGCGACGCCGACTACCTTCACCCGTTGTGGGGTCTGCTGATCCTAGAAGAACACCTCCTGCATCCAGACTGAAATCAGGGGAGCCACTCCTCATCGCTGAGGGACCCTCCTCTGTACCTGATCATTCACTGTTTGTTTCACCTTTACTTTAGTGCTCTTAATATACTCATATTTTGCTCAGGGCCCGGAATTACGTAATGGTGGCAATACAGCCGTGTGTTGCTCACATCTGGTATTTTCTTATTATTGTTGTTGACCTGCTGGTTCTGTTCAGGTCCTCCCCCCCCCCCCCCCCCCCCACCCTCCTGGGACGTGACTTGTTCGGTCCCCAGACAGTGGGGCTCAGTAAGTCCACCCTGCGGACTTTAGGTCCGGCTGGGTTGGTCCCTCCACAGACCAGTCTTTTTGATTAGTCTGTTACTTATACAAATAAAGTCTCTTGACTGTTTTCCTTGTTTTTCTTTTGTGTAGTATTGTGGTGTCTACGTCTCCCCACTCCCTATTGTTTCCTTGAACCCCCTTCCTCTTTTATTTTACCCCACAGGGTACGGATTAGAGAAAGCTCCTTCTCCACCGTGAATATCTCCAGGTGCACAGCCCCTACTTACAAGGCGTGTAAGACACATTGTTACCCTTCATCACTACAATGGTCAGGTGTGTCACCTTGAACGTTAAGGGGCTGGGCTCCAATACCAAGAGACGCTTAGTTCTCCGAGAACTCCGCAATCTGAGGGCAGACGTGGCCTTCCTCCAGGAGACCCACTTCGACCAGACGGGTTCCTTTGCTTTTGCCAAACACCACTATCCACATACGTAGCCAGCCATAGTCGCAGAAAAGCAGGTGTAGCCATACTATTATCGGCCGCCTGCCCCATTTCCATAACCTCCTCCCACTTAGACCCAGCAGGCTGCTATGTCATTTTAGAAGGATCATATCAGGGCCGCCCTATCATTCTTTGTACTGTATACGCCCCTAATACCTCCCAACTTCAGTTTGTGCGTCGGGTCCTCAGTAAACTTCAAGGACTATCACCGGCCGCGTGGATTTTGGGGCGGGGACTTTAATATGCTTTTTTACGAAATCGCAGACCGGCAGTCCCTCCTCTCTGCCCCCCCACCTTTGACCCAGGTACGCCTGGCCTGGGATTTTTGTGCTGTGATCAGGAGATACGCCCTCTATGACCTATGGAGGGTAGACAACCCCACAAGTAGAACATTCACTTTCTACTCTCCCCTTGATAAATTGCACACCCGGATAGACTATTTTTTGGGCAATGCTATGACCCTCAAGATTATGAGCGATGTCTCCATCGGGCCTATCTCCTGGTCGGATCACGCCCCGGTCACCCTCACCCTTTCCTCCCAACTTAAGCCACAACGCTCCTGTTACTGGCGCTTAAACAATTCTCTATTGAAATTGCTGCTCACTCGATAGGACATTGCAGGGTACATCCGCACGTTCTTTGGAGAAAAGGCTGGTTCGGCCTCATCCCAAGCTATGCTCTGGGAGGCCCACAAGGCCGTAGTCAGGGGCCAATGTGTTGCATTGGCATCATGACTCAAAAAGAACAGAACACTTAGAGTCCGGGAACTCACAGCAAAAATTTAGTCTCTACAGTCCCGACTGACCGAGCCTCTCCCTTCTCCGAGACCTTGTGGAGGCCCGAGCGAAATTAAAGGATATTGCAATGCACAATGTGGAACGTATCATGCTCTACTCAAAGCAGAAATTTTATGAGAAAGGTAATAAAGCACACACTATACTAGCCCATCAATTACGAGATACAGTCACCAAACGCACCCCACAAGCAGTGAAAGACTCTGCTGGCTGTCCCCAATATCACCCTGATGCGATTGCCCAATGTTTTCGCGACTATTATTCTAAGCTTTATAACCTCACTGACAAAAGTACGCATACATCCCCTATACTTCGTATCTGAAGTTATCTATCCTCTTGTAAATTACCCAAACTTACCCCTGAGGCGGTCACCTCCCTGAATGTCCCCATATAAACCAAAGAACTAGGGGAAGTGATCAAAGCCCTCCCAACAGGCAAATCCCCAGGACCTGATGGGTTCACAGACCTATACTACAAAACGCTTCTCCCAGAGCTTTCCTCCCATCTCCTGGCCTTGTTCAACTCTTTCCTGCAAGACTCTCCAATCCCACCGTCCATGCTGACATCTCATATTGTGGTCATTCCCAAGGCGGGTGAGGATCCTCAGGACTGCGCTAATTATAGACCGATAGCCCTTCTTAATGCAGACCTTAAGATCTTCACTCGTATCCTGGCCGCCCGCTTGAATGTATGGCTTCCCAGCCTGGTACACAAAGACCAAGTTGGGTTCATTCCCTACCGTCAAGTTGGAGATAACACTCGCCGGGTTGATAATTTAATTGACATAGCAACGCGCACCCTGACCCCCACAGTTATTTTGAGCCTTGATGCAGAAAATGCTTTCGATCGGCTAGATTAACTCTATCACGGGGCCCTTTCTACACGCTTTTCTCAACCTTTATTCCACTAAACTACCCCTTAGCTCCTCTACCCCATTCAACATCTCCAACAGCACTCGTCAGGGCTGCCCGCTTTCGCCTCTTATATTCACCCTATGCATCGAACCTCTCGCGGCCCACATCCGATTGAATCCTGAGGTCCAGGGACTTAAAGTGCGAGATAAGGAATTCAAGATTTCTCCGGACACAGATGACGTTCTCCTCACCTTAACCAACCCCCACGTCTCGTTACCTAATCTGCATAAGGCCCTAAACCACTATGGTGACCTCTCAGGTTATAATATTAACGCTTCCAAGACAGAGGCCCTACCGGTCCTTATTCCCGCATAGGTTCTAACTCTACTCCAAAGCAATTTCTCATATCGATGGTCCGACACCAAACTGAAATACTTAGGGGTCCATATCACCCCCACATACACTTCACTGTACTCAAACAACTTCCCTCCCCTCTTCCGAGAACTTAAGTCCCTTCTTGTAAAATGGAAGCCCTTATATATGTCGATACTAGGCCGCGTAGCAGTGGTGAAAATGTCCCTCCTCCCAAAACTATTGTATTACTTTGAGACCCTCCCAGTTAGAGTCCCCTTGTCAGAACTACGTACCCTTCAACAGGCGATTTTTAATTTTATATGGCAAGGTAAACGCCATCGCATTCCCCGCAAGGTCATACTCACAGCAAATAAAGGTGGCCTATCGATCCCTAATATCACCCATTACTATTGGGCTTCCCATCTACGTGTGTTCCCTTTTTGGGCGTCCCAACAGGCTTACACCAAATGGGTGGAGATTGAAAAACTCTGGATGGTTTCGGCCCATCCGAACGCCCTGTTGTTGCAGCAGGCTCTCGTCACCTCTTACACTACCTTTTTGGGGCCTACGGCCTTTACTAAACACATATGGGACACCTGTCAAGCGCAATTCGCTTTAGCTTCTCAACATTCTTCTATGACCTCTTTCCTTCTCAACCCAGCAATTCCCTCCAGCCTGAGTGCTCCTATGGTCCATGTCTGGTCGTTGTTGGGTCTCTTCCGCCTAGCGGATATTGTCGACTATAGTGATCTTATGTTAAAATCATTTGCACAACTCCAAGACCAATCAAACTTACCGACGACTGAGAGATTTTATTATCTCCAGATCCGTCGTTTTGTGAGCTCCATGTTTGGGTCGCTTAAGGTGTCACTTCCCATCCCATTTGAGCGTTTGTGTCGACAGGGCACAGGGACAAGGGGCCTGATCTCTCTCATTTATCGACTTTTGGCCGTATCCGCAGAGGGAGAAACCCCCCATCACACATACAGTTGTGTTCGAAATAGCAAACATCACTAACCTGATCAATCACTGATTTTGGTAGGAATTATATTTCTACATGGCAAATAATTTACTAGCAGGTGTAGTAGAGTAATAGAAACCCAACAGACCCAACAGTCATGCCATGCATGCTGCTGATTTTGTGTAATTGAATCACTAATTGAAAGGGGCATGTTCAAAATAATAGCAGTGTGGAGTTCAATTAGTGAGGTCGTTCATTCTTTGAAAAACAGGTGGCAATTATTGCCCTTCTTTAAGGAAGAAAGGCAGCAAACACATGCTGGTTACAGTGAATTCCTGTCACAACCAGACAGCTGAGAAGCTCTGACAGGAGCCGTCCAGATCCTCCTCCTTGAGTTTCTTTGTTTTGGTTTCTGTTCCTCACCTCGTTAGTCTATCTCAGCTGTCATGCAGTCGGACTGATTACTTCCCTTTAAATTCCTACCCATAAGGCAGTAGTGTGCGGCTGATACAACTTCCTGGAGTGTGTGTGCATGCTGTCCCAGTTCCCAGTTCCCTGTCCACAGTCGTCTGCAAGATAAGTTCTGTTTATGTATTTATGATTTTCTGTTTTCTGGATCCAGGTGACCCTGACTCCCTCCGTGTCTGTGTAGGGAGCCGGTGGTCGTGTCCCCTCACTATTGTAGGGCCTTCAGGTCTAAGATAGCCGAGGTACGTGGATATGCGCCCATCCACCTTTGGGGTGGTCGCATAGGCTGAGCAATAAGGGAGAGCGGCAGGTCGATTGCAGGGGTCTCCCTTTTGTTCCTTAGTTGTGGGTCCAGTGAGTCATTGTTTGTATTGTATTATCTTGTTTCCTGTACACCATCCGTGACATTATCAGCCGCCAAAACCGTCTCAAGCATGGATCCGGTTACACTTTTGGCTGAACGCTTTCAGGGTCTTGCTTTGGAGGTAGCTGATCTCCGTAAGACTTTTTCTCAGTTTCAAGTGACCGGTTCAGCTTGCGTTCATGGAGTTTGTGCTGAGCCTAAGATTTCGCTCCCGGATACGTTTTCCGGGGGTAGTGAGAATTTTGTACGTTTTAGAGAGGCTTGCAAACTCCATTTTCGCCTTCTTCCCCATTCTTCTGGTGATGAAGAACGAAGAGTGGGTATCATTATATCGCTGCTCAGGGGTAACGCTCAGTCCTGGGCCTTTTCGCTGCCGGAGGGGGCACGGCCCCTCCGTTCAGTGGATGAATTCTTTTTAGCCCTGGGTCAGATATATGATGATCCGGATCGTATTGCTCTGGCTGAGTCTAAACTACGTCTGTTATGCCAGGGTAAACAATCCGCAGAGATTTACTGCTCAGAATTTCGGAGATGGGCAGCAGATACGGGTTGGAATGATGCTGCACTCCGAAGTCAATTTTGCTATGGTCTTTCAGAGGGATTGAGAGATGCATTTGCCTTTCATGAAAGACCTACCTCCTTGAATTCTGCTATGTCTCAGGCTGTTCGTATTGACAGGCGTCTTAGAGAGAGAGGAGAGATCTCTCCTTCCTGTCATACTCAGTCCCGGGACAGTGCAGCGGTCTCATTCTGTGCACAGGGGTCTCAGTCGCTGTCAGCCCCTTCTGAGCAGGAGCCCATGCAGCTGGGGTTGATTGCCTCTGACAATAGAAGATTCAGCCCGCAGGGGAGGGTTTGCTTTTGTTGTGGAGGTATAAATCATCTGGCAAATGTTTGTCCCTCTAGGAGATTCAGGCAGTTTTCTGGGAGTAATAAAGAGACAAAAAGGAAGAAATCTTTTAAGAATGTTCCGTCTGTTACTATTGGCAGGGTTGAGGCGGAAATTTAAGGTTTTCCTTTTGCTTGTAGTTCCCGTTTTGTCCTGCCTGCTAGGGTGGCGCTAGAGAGCAAGAGCATTTTTTGTGAGATTTTTGTGGATAGTGGAGCAGCTGTCAACCTCATTGATAATCAATTTGCAATAACTCATGGTTTCCAGGTATGCACTTTGGGAAGAGATATTCCTGTTTTTGCTATTGATTCAGCTCCACTTTCTCAGAAATCATTAAAGGGCATAGTTCACAATATCCGTTTAATTGTGAATGATGCTCATGTTGAGGATGTGTCATGTTTCGTCCTTAGCGGTTTGCCTACTCCTCTAGTGTTGGGGCTACCCTGGCTCACTAAACATAACCCCACCATTGATTGGCAAGCGAGGCAAATAAATTGTTGGAGTAACTTTTGCAGAAAGAATTGCCTCATAACATCTATTTCTGAGGTTTCTACTAAAACTGTACCACCTTTCCTCTCTGAATTTTTGGATGTCTTCTCTGAGAGTGGAGTTCAGGGTTTACCTCCGCACAGGGAGTATGATTGCCCTATTGATCTCATCCCAGGCGCCAAGCTGCCTAAATCTCGTTTATACAATCTTTCCCAACCTGAGAGGGTCGCTATGCGTGCTTATATCTCTGAGAGTCTGAGAAAAGGACACATACGACCCTCGAAGTCACCTGTTGCCGCTGGTTTTTTCTTTGTTAAGAAAAAAGATGGTTCTTTAAGACCTTGTCTGGATTTCAGGGAGCTGAACAGTATCACTATTCGTGATCCTTATCCGCTTCCTCTGATCCCGGACTTGTTTAACCAGGTTGTTGGGGCGAAAGTCTTTTCCAAATTAGACCTAAGAGGGGCATACAACCTGGTTAGGGTCAGAGAAGGAGACGAATGGAAGACGGCTTTCAATACCCCTGAGGGCCATTTTGAGAATTTAGTTATGCCTTTTGGTTTGATGAATGCCCCAGCCGTTTTTCAGCATTTCGTCAACAGCATTTTTTATCATTTAATGGGAAAATTTGTATTAGTGTATTTGGATGACATTTTGATTTTTTCTCCTGATTTCAAGACTCATAAGGAACACTTATGTCAGGTCTTACTCATCCTGCGGGAGAATAAATTATACGCGAAACTGGAAAAATGTGTGTTTGCGGTTCCAGAGATCCAATTTCTGGGGTTTCTTGTCTCCGCTTCTGGTTTTCGCATGGACCCCGAGAAGGTTCGCGCTGTGCTTGAGTGGGAGCTTCCTGAGAATCAGAAGTCGCTGATGCGTTTTTTGGGCTTTGCTAATTATTACAGGAAATTTATTTTGAATTATTCCTCTGTTGTTAAACCACTCACTGATATGACCAGAAAGGGGGTAGATTTTTCTTCCTGGTCGGTAGAGGCGCGTAAGGCCTTTTCTAATATCAAGGAGAGTTTTGCTTCCGCTCCCATCCTAGTACAACCTGATGTTTCGTTACCCTTCATAGTTGAGGTTGATGCTTCTGAGGTAGGGGTGGGTGCGGTCTTGTCTCAGGGTTCCTCTCCTGCCAAATGGCAACCGTGTGCCTTTTTCTCAAAGAAGCTCTCCTCCGCAGAGAGAAATTATGATGTGGGAGATAGGGAATTGTTGGCCATCAAGTTGGCTTTTGAGGAATGGCGCCATTGGCTAGAGGGAGCCAGACACCCTATTACCGTGTTTACTGACCATAAAAATCTGGCCTACTTGGAGTCAGCCAAGCGTCTGAACCCGAGACAGGCCAGATGGTCTTTGTTCTTTTCAAGGTTTAATTTTGTTGTTACGTTCCGCCCTGGGGTTAAGAATGTGAAGGCAGATGCCCTATCACGTTGTTTCCCGGGAGGTGGGAATTTTGAAGACCCGGGTCCCATTTTGGCTGAAGGTGTGGTGGTCTCTGCTCTTTTTCCTGAATTGGAGGCAGAGGTGCAGGCAGCTCAGTCAGAAGCTCCTGATCTTTGTCCTCCTGGGAGGTTGTTTGTGCCTCTCGCTTTGAGACACAAGATTTTTAAAGAACACCACGATACGGTCCTTGCTGGGCACCCGGGGACAAGAGCCACACTGGATCTCATTGCCCGGAGATTCTGGTGGCCTGCGCTTCGTAAGTCGGTTGAGGGTTTTGTGGCAGCTTGCGAGACTTGCGCTCGTGCCAAGGTCCCTCATTCACAGCCATCAGGTCCTCTCCTTCCTTTGCCCATTCCTTCCCGTCCTTGGACACATCTGTCCATGGACTTCATAACGGACTTGCCTCGTTCCTCGGGGAAGTCTGTGATTCTGGTGGTGGTGGACCGTTTTAGCAAAATGGTGCATTTTATCCCTTTTCCTGGTTTGCCCAATGCTAAGACGCTGGCGCAGGCATTTGTTGACCACATTGTCAAATTGCATGGGATTCCTTCAGACATAGTCTCTGATAGGGGCACGCAGTTTGTTTCCAGATTCTGGAAGGCCTTCTGTTCTCGCTTGGGGGTTCGCTTGTCATTCTCTTCTGCTTTCCATCCGCAGTCGAATGGCCAGACAGAGCGTGTCAATCAGAATCTGGAGACATATCTGCGCTGTTTTGTGGCGGAGAATCAGGAGGATTGGTGTTCTTTTTTGTCCCTTGCTGAGTTTGCTTTAAATAACCGTCGTCAGGAGTCCTCTGATAAGTCACCATTTTTTGGTGCATATGGGTTTCATCCGCAGTTTGGGACTTTCTCTGGAGAGGGCTCTTCTGGTTTGCCTGATGAGGACAGATTCTCCTCGTCTTTGTCATCTATTTGGCAAAAGATTCAGGATAATCTAAAGAACATGAGTGAGAGATATAAGCGTGTGGCGGATAGGAGACTTGTGCCTGGTCCGGACCTGAATGTTGGTGATTTGGTGTGGCTGTCTACCAAGAATATCAAATTGAAGGTTCCCTCCTGGAAGTTGGGTCCTAGGTTTATTGGGCCTTACAAGATCCTGTCTGTCATCAATCCTGTTGCCTACCGTCTTGATCTTCCTCAGACTTGGAAGATCCATAATGTTTTCCATAAGTCCTTATTGAAACCTTATGTTCAACCTATTGTACCCTCGCCTTTGCCTCCTCCTCCGATTATTGTTGATGGAAATCTTGAATTTCAGGTCTCTAGGATTGTGGATTCTCGTCTTGTCCGCGGTTCCCTCCAGTACCTCGTTCATTGGGAGGGTTATGGTCCTGAGGAGAGGATGTGGGTCCCAGTGACGGACATTAAGGCCTCTCGTCTCATCAGGGCTTTCCATAGGTCCCATCCTGAGAAGGTGGGCCCTGAGTGTCCGGAGTCCACTCCTAGAGGGAGGGGTACTGTCACAACCAGACAGCTGAGAAGCTCTGACAGGAGCCGTCCAGATCCTCCTCCTTGAGTTTCTTTGTTTTGGTTTCTGTTCCTCACCTCGTTAGTCTATCTCAGCTGTCATGCAGTCGGAATGATTACTTCCCTTTAAATTCCTACCCATAAGGCAGTAGTGTGCGGCTGATACAACTTCCTGGAGTGTGTGTGCATGCTGTCCCAGTTCCCAGTTCCCAGTTCCCTGTCCACAGTCGTCTGCAAGATAAGTTCTGTTTATGTATTTATGATTTTCTGTTTTCTGGATCCAGGTGACCCTGACTCCCTCCGTGTCTGTGTAGGGAGCCGGTGGTCGTGTCCCCTCACTATTGTAGGGCCTTCAGGTCTAAGATAGCCGAGGTACGTGGATATGCGCCCATCCACCTTTGGGGTGGTCGCATAGGCTGAGCAATAAGGGAGAGCGGCAGGTCGATTGCAGGGGTCTCCCTTTTGTTCCTTAGTTGTGGGTCCAGTGAGTCATTGTTTGTATTGTATTATCTTGTTTCCTGTACACCATCCGTGACAATTCCTCTCTGAAATTCAGAGGAAAATGGCTCGTTCCAGACATTGTTCAGAAGAACAGCGTACCTTGATTAAAAAGTTGATTGGAGAGGGGAAAACATATAATGAAGTGCAGAAAATGATACGCTGCTCAGCTAAAATGATCGCAAATGCTTTAAAATGGCAACCAAAACCTGAAAGACGTGGAAGAAAGCAAAAAACTATCATTCAAATGGATAGAAGAATAGCCAAAATGGCAAGGACTCAGCCAACATTCAGCTCCAGGAAGATCAAAGAAGGTCTAAAGTTACCTGTGAGTACTGTTACAATTAGAAGACACCTATGTGAAGCCAAGCTATCTGCAAGAAGCACCCGCAAAGTCCCACTGTTGAAAAAAAGACATTTGCTGAAGAGGTTACAATTTACCAAAGAGCACATTGACTTGCCTAAAGAGACATTTTGTGGACTGATGAAAGTAAGATTGTTCTTTTTGGGTCTAGTGGCTGGAGACGACCCCCAAACACTGAATTCAAGCCACAGTACACTGTGAAGACAGTGAAGCATGGTGGAGAAAGCATCATGATATGGGGATGTTTCTCATACTACGGTGTTGGGCCTATTTATCACATACCAGGGATCATGGATCAGTTTGAATACATCAGAATACTTGAAGAGGTCATGCTGCCTTATGCTGAAGAGGAAATGCCCTTGAAATGGGTGTTCCAACAAGACAACGACCCCAAACACACCAGGCTTCCAGTATCCGTAGTTTCAGGTGCTGCACATCTCGTATCTTCACAGCATAGACAATTGCCTTCAGATGACTCCAAAGATAAAAGTCTAAGGGGGTCAGATCGGGAGACCTTGGGGGCCATTCAACTGGCCCACGACGACCAATCCACTTTCCAGGAAACTGTTCATCTAGGAATGCTCGGACCTGACACCCATAATGTGGTGGTGCACCCTCTTGCTGGAAAAACTCAGGGAACGTGCCAGCTTCAGTGCATAAAGAGGGAAACACATCATCATGTAGCAATTTCGCATATCCAGTGGCCTTTAGGTTTCCATTGATGAATGGCCCCACTATCTTTGTACCCCATATACCACACCATACCATCAATTTTTTTATTCCAACAGTCTTGGAGGGATCTATCCAATGTGGGTTAGTGTCAGACCAATAGCAGTGGTTTTGTTTGTTAACTTCACCATTCACATAAAAGTTTGCCTCATCACTGAACAAAATCTTCTGCGTAAACTGAGGGTCCTGTTCCAATTTTTGTTTGCCCATTCTGAAAATTCAGTGCGCCGATCTGGGTCATCCTCGTTGAGATGCTACAGTAGCTGGAGTTTGTAAGGGTGCCATTTGTGAGTAGCTAATATCCGCCGAAGGGATGTTCGACTAATGCCACTCTCCAGTGACATGCGGCGAGTGCTACGCTGTGGGCTCTTGCTGAATGAAGCTAGGACAGCCACTGATGTTTCTTCATTACAGACAGATTTCATGCGCCCACATTTTGGCAAATCCAACACTGAACCAGTTTCACTAAACTTAGCAAGCAGTTTGCTAACTGTAGCATGGGAGATGGGTGGTTTCGTAGGGTGTCTTGCATTGAAATCTGCTGCAATGACCCGGTTACTGCGTTCACCAGACATCAACACAATTTCTATCCGCTCCTCACGTGTTAACCTCGGCAACATGTCAATGGCTGTAAACAAAGAGAAACTTGTAAATAACTCATGAAAGAATAAAGTTACGTTAAAACCAAGCACACCATTGTTTTTCGTGTGAAATTCCCAATAAGTTTGATGTGTCACATGACCCTCTTCCTATTGAAAAAACAAAAGTTGGATTCAAAATGTCCGACTTCAAAATGACCGCCATGGTCACCACCCATCTTCAAAAGTTTCCCCCCTCACATATACTAATGTGCCACAAACAGGAAGTTAATATCACCAACCATTCCCATTTTATTAAGGTGTATCCATATAAATGGCCCACCCTGTGTAAGCTGTTAATTCACTGGTACCATACCCCTGCACTCCTACACTCCATAAACCCCCACTATTCCATCGGTCTGCTTGCGATGCTTGAACGATGTGGGCTTCTTATACCATGTGTTCTAGACGTGCACCGGCTCCGGCATCACTCCGTTCTGGGTTGAGGTGAGCAATGTGGCCCAGTCTCTTTTTGGTATTCAAATACCCCTAGACCCAAAGATATACTTGCTCAACCTCACACCCCCAAGGCCGAATAAGCATTCCTCTAGATTGTTCCTTTTGCTCTGCACAGCTGCTTTCTCCTTCCCCTAGACTGGGAGCCCCACCCAAGTCCAGCAACAGGATTAAATAGCATCCCTGGACATGAGCATATTCCAAAATCCCGGACTGGAGCATGGGGAACAGGCACCCACCCAACACATTGCCTGTTTCCAGTAAAAGCCCGCCCCGGACTAGCTGGAGCCAGCTAAGCTAACTATCTTGGTGTCCACCAACTAACTTGGTGGCCACCTATATCTAGGGCCTTTACTCCACCAAGGTCGGGCCCCTTGGTGACACCCTCCTGGTGCAAACAACACCCCTTTTTCATGCTTCCCCGGGACTTTACTGCACCCATCACTATTCACATTGCAACATATCCTTCCCCCTTAAAGTGCATGAAATCCATCAACAACAAATGGAGAACTAGAATACTTATCAATAAGGTAGCATAGTGGGGGTATGCGTGGTGGTCAGGAAACAAGCCCAACGCGTATCGCCAGGGTCTGCTGGCTTCCTCAGGGGTGCCTGTGTCACGACCGCTATCCCAGCAGCAGTCGTGACGCACCAGACGGAGGGGAAGGGGGACCCTTATCTACGGATGGGAAATAGAATGGCCACCCCTGACTAACCCTAAGCTGGCACCTGTCTGCCCTGATACCCTAGACGGGGTGTGAACCCGTGCGGCGAGCAGGATGCCTAAACCCTCAGTCGCCCTAACAAGACTGGACTGGGGAAAGGCCGATGGGAGCGCTAGTCACCATCACTCACGTCTAGGAAAACAACAGGGGAAGACAGCAACAAACAAACTATAGCAAAGATAGACTTATCCAGTCACAAGCTGAGAAGGCGATCCCAAACACGACAGTCCACACCGGACAAGAGCTCCACAGCAACACCATCAAACGATCTCCTTCCAAGGTCAGAGTAGCACTGGAAGTAAGGACTATATTTGGCAATGACTGCAAGTGAAAGTGAAACTAATATAGTAGCTGGGAGTGGCAGACAGGACTCACCTGAGGAGGATGACTACAAACTCCCAGTCAGGACAAAAAGGTTCACAAGGCAAAACCCTGATGACATACCCTGAACCACGGAGCAAACTCACAAGCTATCGCGAGTAGCAAGTCGCTGCGACCTTCTCCTCCCAGACCTGTCTGGATCAGTCACAGTCGTGACAGCCTGTTCCTAAGTGACACATAAACTAATATATATATGCATAGTAATCAATAATAATAATTTTAACCTGTGTCATGGGCGTTCATGTGGAGCATTAAGATGGTGACCCCCCACTCTCGTGGGGGAGGAGGGAGGAGGAGGAGAGGAGGCTTGATACTTTTTTTGAAGGATCTGCATGGCAGCTAATAGACGTCCACTCACGCGTGCATCCGAGCCAGCGCGTACTGCGTTCCAAATAGCGGAAACGGCAGATCGCGCAGGCTCAGGAGGCAACTGCTGCGTGTCATGTGCCGGAAACCACATGGCAAGGTTGAGGCGCAGTGTGCGCATATAAAGAAAACCCTGTGGGTGAGGGGACAGAGCGGAAAAGAGAAAAGAGAAGGGGACAAACAAATAGGAATAATTAACATATGTGGACAATATTATACAGAAAGATAAGGGGGCACACCTACATCTGGATTCACATATAACACTAGCCAATATATTAAAATAGTTTATTTAACAATTAGAGCAAATAAGGTACCTAATTAATCACACTAAAATAACATAAAACACAGTGGTTAAAATAATATCACACAAAGCCACACTATGGAATTAGTTGGTGGTTGGATCGCAAGCCTCAGTCTCAAATTCAATATCTGGATCCAAGAATTTAAGTTTCAACCAACAAAATAGCGCGTGCAGTTTTCCAATGGTCAACGGTATACCTGCGGTTTATTCAATATAATGAATTACTGAATAAGACAGTCTCTTAGTTTGCGGTATATAGTTCCTCACCGCTTTTAACAGTTACAACCTTGCTGTGATAAATTGCAACAAGTTACTCACTGTTTGTCAGCAATGGAGTGTTCGTCTTTCTGTGCTTAACGTGGCATCCCATCAGCACATGTGATCTTACCTCCGATCAGCTTTAAAACAGTTTTTAAGCTAGGAAACAGTCCGCTTTAACGCCGGGGTCAATATGTGATTAGACCCGCTTTATAATCCGGCGTACCTTTGTGTCTTTTTGTGCAAGACAAAACAGGACTTTCGTTTCTTTTGCTGTAGATGTTTGGATATTGTTCTAAATACCAAGACGGTGCGCAGGAGGTATGCTGCGGTTTTTCTTCTTAGTTTAGAGACTTGTGTACACCAGACGCGTTTCAGAGTTAGCAGGACTCCTTCCTCAGTGGTCAAGTCTCCTTTGTTATGTGGCAGTTTATATAGGCATGGATCCATTTCCCTATTTGGGGCTGTTACATGATTTTGTAGAGAAACAAAAACTGTGGATCTGGCCTGGCCAATCATTTAACCTTTTAATCGTGGTGTTGTATAAAAATACCTGTTTAAAAATATATATATATTTTTTTTTCATATTCTTTATTTCTATTTTGCAAAAAATAACAAAATTATTGCATGTTGATTCACATACATTAGAAAAATAAGGTCGGAGCCATGCCGACAGATAATCAAGAAGCACAATCCAACAACACTCTAGCAATTACAAACACATATGTCTGTGTATGATACACAGCCTGCGGTGACATTAGAGCACCTCAATTCGTCTGACAAGAAGCAAACAAAACTCAAAAGGCCAGAAATGACGTGGCCTCAGCATGAAAATAAAAACTCGACAAACAACAGGAACGGAGGGAGCACTGGACAAAGACACACTGGGAAAATTGGGGAACAAAGGGGTGAGGAAGCAGGGGGGGTTAGTGAAGCGTACGAGAGTGTCCAGACGACACCATCAAGCCAGCAAGTTCCGATACTCCGAGGAGTCTTGAAAAGTGAACCAAGGGGACCAAGTAGCGACAAAAGCTCTGTTACCACCTTTCAGAGAGCCTGTGAGTTCCTCCATTCTCCGTATCTCTTCAACAATCTGAATCCACATTCCCATAGAGGGAGGAGAGACAGACTTCCACTTCGCAGGGATACAAGACCTAGCTGCTATAACTAGGTGACGCAAGCAGGATCGGCAAAATAGGTTCAACGGTACATCCGAAAGAAAAAGTAAAAAAAACTCTGGTGTGTTAGGAATCGGAAAGGAGAAGATGGAAGCCAGGGCCTTATGAATTGATTCCCAGAAAGGTTTGATTTTGTCACATTGCCAGAAAATATGTAGAAGCGAACCTTGGTGGGAGTCGCATCGCCAGCATAGAGGAGATGCCGACAGGAACATTCTCTGGAGACGGGTTGGAACATAGTACCATCTCGATAACAATTTGTAACTGGCCTCCTGATATTTACTGGCAATGGATGATTTATGAGCAAGTTGGAGAATTTTAAGCCACTGGTCGGAGGAGATATCCTTCTGCAAGTCCTGTGCCCATTTGGTGGAGTAAGAAGGGAGATAGTCCGACCCCGGCGTTACCAATGCCTTGTATAATTCTGAGAGGGAGTGACGATAAAGACCTGAACCAATGCATGTCTTTTCAAAAGGAGTGAGAGCCCTATCAAACCCCTAAGTGGAAGGGATAGAGGAAAGGAAGTGGTGCAGCTGTCTGGATCTCCATGGACCTAGAGGGCAGGGATCCGACTGTCCTAACAGTTCTGAGTATGTGAACCACCTACCCAAGGTTCTAAAGAATGGTGCCCGACACCTGCCGCCCAATCTCCATTGTGCAAACGGGCCCCCCGAGCTACCCGCCGGGAAGTCCGGATGTCCCAGGACAGGGAACATCGGAGAAGGCGTAGGGGAGATTGTAGAGATCTGTTGGTACTTACAGAATTGAGTCAGGGTAGGGCCTATGAGAGGAGAGGGCACTAGGAACTTTCCTATCTGTCCATGGCAGAAGGGCCAGAGGGGTCCGGAATGAAAATTGCTCAATGGAGATCCATTGTTTGAACGGGGTGTGTCGGCACCAGTCTACCACTCGTTGAGACATAGAGGCTGCGTAATACTTCCTTAGGTCAGGGATCCCTAGACCCCCCCCTTTCCTTTGGCACATGCAGTAAGGATCTAGACAGTCTAGAACTCTTCCCGGCCCAAAGAAATTTAAAGAGGTCACGATGTGCAGTAGAAAAGAAACTGCCCGGAATGTGGATGGGGAGGGTCTGGAACAGGTATAGTAGGCGTGGAAGGACATTCATCTTAAAAATGGCACACCTGCCAAACCACGTATAGAGGCCTTTGGACCACCTCTTGAGGTCTTCTCTGATCCGACTCAAGAGGGGGGTAAAATTCCTTGAGAACAGCTCCCGTAGATCCTTGGGAATCATCGTGCCCAGGTATTTAATGGCACCTGTCGTCCAGCGGAAAGGCAAGGAGCCCGCCAGTTCGGCTTCAAGAGAGGACGGAATGGAGACATTAAGCGCTTCAGACTTCTGTAAGTTAATTTTCAGATTGGACAAGTTATGGAATTCTTTGAATTCCTCAATTAGGTTGGGAAAGGTGATCCGAGGTTTGGTAATCATAAACATCAGGTCATCTGCGTAGGCTATCTTAAACTCCTGTCCTCCCACCATCAAACCCGAGATGTCAGGGTTTTTCCTGATAGTCCTCAGAAGTGGTTCTAGAGTGAGGATAAAAATTAAAGGGGATAGAGGACAACCCTGGCGCGTGCCATAACTGATCTCGAAGGGAGGCGAGAGGACACTGTTAACCTTTGTGGCTGCCGAGGGAGAGTAGTATAGGGAACGGATCCATGCTAATAGAGAACCCTCCACACCCACATGGTTAAGTACTGCAAATAACCAGGGCCATCCCACCCTATCAAAAGCCTTTTCGGCATCCGTGGATAGGAGACATAGGCTGGAGCGTTGACTCTTGGCAAGATGTGCGCATGCGACATATCCTTAGGGAGGGGGACTCCGGAGCTTATTTTATTCAAGGCATTGGTAAGGGGAGTACGCAGAAGGGGAGGAATCTCTTATAATAAGAGGCCGGTAGGCCATCAGGGTCTGGTGCCTTAGTAGGCTGCATCGACTTCAGAGCCTCCTCAATCTCATCAGCGGTGAATGGGCTGTTCAGACTCTCAAGAGCCCCACTTGGCAATTTGGGCAAACCCGACCTAGCTAAATAGGAACTCATGGCGGAGTCCAAGGTCAGACTCGCTTGACTAGACTGAGGAAGATTGTACAGGTTCTGATAAAAGTGGGAAAAAGCTTCTGTGATAGAGTCGGGGTTGTGTAGCACCGGTCCCCGTGGTGGGGCAATGCGTGGGACGTAGTTCCTAGCCCTTTGTTCGCGTAAGGATCTGGCCAATTTTGTACGGGTATCTAGCTTATCCTTAAGCTTGCACCTTGCCTGTGTGAGCGCTGCGCGAACAGATTGTGCATGGGAGCGTTTGTGGACCTGTTCCAAATCGGAAATATCCTTTAAAATCTGGGATATTTCCAAAGCCCTCTCCTGTTTACGCTGTGCCCCATGTCTGATGAACTCCCCTCTAATCACACACTTATGCGCCGCCCACACCATGAGGGGGGAGGCATTGTTGACCATGTTTTCCTCAAAATAGTGCGAAAGGGCCGAGTCAATACCTTGCGCCACTTCCAGATCCTGAAGTAGGGACTCATTAAGACGCCACCTCCAGGACTGGGGCGAAGGAAGAGGAGATTTCAGAGAGACATGCAGCATGGCGTGATCCGAGAAAGTGATTGGGTCAATAGAGGAAGAGGCAATGAGGGGTACTGCCGAGTGTCTAAGCAAAAAATAGTCCAATCTGGAGTATACGTCCCTAGGGTTGGAATAAAACGTGAAATCCCTGGCCTCAGGATTAATCACTCGCCACACATCCACCAACTGATGAGAATGAAGGAGGCTCCTAATACGGCGAATGTAAGAATAAGGCAAGTGAGAGGAGCCCTTGGAAACATCCACCAATGGGTCCAGGGCAACATTAAGATCCCCCCGACCAGAAGCGTGCCCTCCGCAAAACTATCCAATTTGGACAGGATTCCAGTAAGGGCTCTCAATTGCTTTGTATTGGGCAAGTACACATTGGCCAGGGTATATAACTGGCCCCCTATCTTGCCCTTAACGAACAAAAATCTGCCAGTATCATCAGAGCTAGAGTCCAGAAACTCCCAGGGGGCGAATCTAGCAATGAGGATACTCACACCTCTCGATTTAGAATCACTATAGCAGCTGTGATAAGCGTCAGGATAACGGGGAGAGCTAAATTTCAGCATAGCATCCCTGCGGAAGTGAGTTTCCTGAATGAAGGCGATCTGTACCTTTTTACACCATAGGAGCCGGAGAATGAAGGAACGCTTCTCAGGGGTGTTCAGCCCATTGGCATTAATGGACGAAAAAGTGATCTCCGACATGGTCCGGACCTGTGGAAAACAGAAAGCAGGGGAGGGATGAATGTATGGGGAGACGGAGGGGAAAGGAGACAAACACAAGGATGGGAAGACACCACTATAGATTAGACAAACAAGGGCAACCACGCCTGAAGGGCGAAGTATCAGAACCAGCTAATCCAGTTCAGATGACAATCCAAATTAAACAAACAAAACAGTGGAGAAAGCAATCCACTATGCGACTCTTGGGGAGCCAAAAAGAGCCAACCAAGACTCACAGACCTAGTGGGGGTGAAGAAGAGCACTCAATAAGGCTGCCCGTTCCCCCGGCCCAGGGATTAAAGCAACAACAATACAAAGTAAGGGAGGGGGTACAGAGGACAGGCCACCGTCCTTGAAATACGGGATAGAAACAGCAAGAACGCCTAGGCAGCACCCTGTTCCCCGTACCACCCCCCATACTGGCACAACATCAGGTATTGTGATCGAAGAGCAGGAGTTGTAATCAACCCCTAGAAACTGGAGCTATTCAAACCGGAGACAGTCCCCTATCCAGGAGAGTGTGGGACTGAAGGACGAGCTGGACGAAGACCATCATTCAGACATGAGGGAGGCCCCCCCATTGGAGAAGAGAGAACTGGAACATCTAGCCAGTCCGGTAGGGAGATGAGAGGGCAGTCCAGGAACCGACTAAGCTCACCCGCCTGGTCTGGGGAGTGTAGAGCAAACGAAGCACCGTTCTTGCGGATGATTAGGTGAAAAGGGTGGCCCCAGCGGTACGTGGCCCCAGCATTTGTGACAATCTGCAGAAGGGGTTTGAGCGTACGTCTCATAAGCAGGGTTCTCCTGGACACGTCAGGTAGAAGTTGGATCTGGCATCTGCTGTTTGGAATAGGACCCTGTCTCCAGGCCCGTTGCAAAAGTTCCTCCTTTTCCCTGAAGAAGTGAACTCTGCATAGAACGTCACGAGGAGCAGAATTCTCTGAACGTCTAGGGCCAAGAACCCTATGGACCCTGTCTAGTTCAATAACAGACTCCTCAGGTCTGTCAAGAAGAGAGTTGAATACCGCAGACACCACCTTCCTCAAATCGGCGGACGGGACCTCCTCCGGGATCCCACGGATTTTAATGTTATTACGCCTGCCCCTGTTTTCTTGGTCATCCATCTGTAGCAACATGTGTCTGTTTAAAACCTGCTGTGATGAGACCATCTTTTCCACATTAGACAGGCGGGCATGCAGTTCAGACGAAATTTGGGCTTGCGAAGTCACTTTGGTGGAGATGGTTGTTAAGTCCGCCTTGACCTCAGCAATAGCCTGATCATGTTTGGCCTCGACCCTCTGTATGATCACCTCCAGGTCTGCCTTAGTTGGGAGCATACTCAGCAATGACCAAATGTCCTTCAGCTTGGGGCGTTTAGCAGGTCTGCCATGAGAGGAGGAGGCAGAGGACGATTCCCCCGATGAATCAGAGGCAGCTGACGGATGGAAGATAGCCGGAGTGGAGGGGGGATCAGGCGAGTGAGCCTGGGCAGGCCGACCACCTCTAAACACCGCCTGCGCACCGCTCGGGGCCTGTAAATCAGGAGCAAGTATCAGGGGCCCCTGTGAGGTAGTGGGTTCCCCCGACTGTGAGACAGGAGGTCCTAGGTGACCGAGAGGGTCTTCTGGGCTGGCAAAGCGTTGGCTGGTAGCCTAGGTGGGGATTCGCGGCATGTCGCACTCACCGGGGTTAGAACGGAGGTCCCGCCAGAGTCCATAGGCCCGGGAGCGGACGCAGAAGGCAGCATGCGTGGATCGTCTCCGGTTGCGGCGAGAGGTAAGTGGACCGTCTGATGTGCAGCCTGCGGGACAAGGCCCTGTGAGCCCTCCGGCATGGCAGGCGCCTCCATCTCCTGCGAACCGTCCGTCGCCATCTTAGGCCATGAAGCTGCTTGTACGTAGGACTTCCTGCCCGGCCCGTATGTGTGGCCCACGGGCGTGGAGGATACAGCCAGCCAGTCCGGGGACAGTGAGAGCAGCGGTGGGGATTCCGCTTGTGTCTGTACAGAACCGCCAACCCCCAGCATCGGGGGAGCGGCCTGCAGAGCAGCTCCTTCCTCCATCGGTGCCATCTTGGTGAGGTCTGGCGCGGGAGTCGGCGTGGCCGTGAAATACCTCGCAATATGAGGTTCCGAGGACATAAAAGTAGACCCGCGGCGGCCCGAACGTCTGACCATGTTGTTCAGGCCAGTAGCATCCGAATCATTGCTAAATATCTTAGTTATAAGGGCCAAGGGTCCGGGAGCTCTGAAACGTACGTGTTCACGGCTGCATGCTCAGGCCACGCCCCTCCTGTTTAAAAATATCTTATAATAAATAGGATATGTATAAATAGAACAATACTTAATATATATTGGCTAGATATGCTCAGATATAACCGTTTAAAACAAATCTCATGTGAAATTGCAGTTCTTATATGACACATAATATTAAATGGTTGATCCCACAGGTTCCTTCATGGATACTCCCTTCAGTCTGTGTGTTTAACCACTTGCCATCTGGGCCATTTGCCCCCTTCCTGACCAGGCCTAATTTTGCAAAACTGACCTATCTCACTTTATGTGGTAATAACTTTGGAACGCCTTTACTTATCCAAGTCATTCAGAGATTGTTTTCTCGTGACACATTGTACTTCATGATAGTCATAAATTTGAGTCAATATATTTCACCTTTATTTCTGAAAAAATCCCAAATTTACCAAAAATTTAGAAAAATTTGCAATTTTCTAAATTTCAATTCCTCTGCTTTTTAAACAGAAAGTGATACCTCATAAAATATTTATTACTTAACATTCCCCATATGTCTACTTTATGTTGGCATCATTTTGGAAATGTCATTTTATTTTTTTAGGACGTTAGAAGGCTTAGAAGTTTAGAAGCAATTCTTCACATTTTTAAGAAAATTGCCAAAACCCACTTTTTAAGGACCAGTTCAGGTCTGAAGTCACTTTGTGGGGCCTACATAGTAGATACCCCCATAAATGACCCCACTGTAGAAACTACACCCCTCAAGTTACTTAAAACCGATTTTACAAACTTTGTTAACCCTTTAGGCGTTCCACAAGAATTAAAGGAAAATGGAGATCAAATTTTTAAATTTCACTTTTTTGGAAGATTTTCCATTTTAATCCAATTTCTTTTTTAACACATCGATGGTTAACAGCCAAACAAAACTCAATATTTATTACCCAGATTCTGCGGTTTACAGAAACACCCCACATGTGGTCATAAACTGCTGTATGGGCACATGGCAGGGCGCAGAAGAAAAGGAACTCCACATGGTTTTTAGATGCCATGTCCCATTTGAAGCCCCCCTGATGCACCCTTACAGTAGAAACTCCCAAAAAGTGACCACATTTTGGAAACTAGGTAATAAGGTGCCAGTTTTATTGGTACTATTTTTGGGTACATATGATTTTTTGATCATTAATTATAACACTTTATGGGGCAAGGTGACCAAAAAATTTGTTGTTTTAGCACAGTTTTTATTTATTTATTTTTAAAGCGTTCACTTGAGGGGTTCAGTCAAGTGACATTTTTATAGAGCAGATTGTTATGGACGTGGCGATACCTAATATGTATACTTTTTCTTATTTATTAAAGTTTTACCCAATAATAGCCTTTTTGAAACAAAAAAATTATGTTTTAATGTGTCCATGTTCTGAGAGCTATAGTTTTTTTATTTTTTGAGAGATTTTCTTATGTAGGGGCTCATTTTTTGCGGGATGAGGTGACGGTTTTATTGGTACCATTTTGTGGGACATACGCATTTTTGATCACTTGGTGTTGCACTTTTTATGATGTAAGGTGACAAAAATTGCTTGTTTTGACACAGTTTTTATTTTTTTATTTTTACGGTGTTCACCCGAGGGTTTAGTTCATGTGATATTTTTATAGAGCTGTTTTTTACGGACGCGGCAATACCTAATATGTATACTTTTTTTTATTTATTTCACTTTAACACAATTATAGCATTTTTTAAACCAAAAAAATGATGTTTTAGTGTCTCCATGTTCTAAGAGCTATAGTTTTTTTTATTTTTTGAGAGATTTTCTTATGTAGGGGCTCATTTTTTGCGGGATGAGGTGACGGTTTTATTGGTACCATTTTGTGTGACATACGCCTTTTTGATCACTTGGTGTTGCACTTTTTGTGATGTAAGGTGACAAAAATGGCTTTTTTTGACAGTTATTTATTTTTATTTTTTATGGTGATTATTGGACTGGGTCTATTATGTGATATATTTATAGAGCCGACTGTCACGGACGCGGCAATACCAAATATGTCTATTCTATTTAATTTTTTCTATTTTTTTATTATTTTTTTTATTCCTTACTTGGGGAATTTTTTTTTTTACATGTGAAAACTTAATTTTTTATTTTTAACATTTTATTTTTATTTTTTTTATTTTACACTTTGCGTCCCCCATAAGGTCATACAAGACCTCTGGGGGGACATTTAACTTCACTTTTTTTTTTTCTTTTCACTGTTGATTTCTCCTATAACTGGGGCTGACATAGTAGCCCCAGTTACAGGAGAAATGCACCCCCAGAGAGGCTGTACAGCAGAATACAGAGCTGTACAGCCTCAGTGCAGGGCTGATCGAGGTCTCTGAAAGACCTGACAGCTCCTGCACTCTCCCGGCTCAGACAGTCACATGTCCTGGAGATCGTGCTGATTAGACTCCAGTGAAAACAGCTGCTGGGTGAGTGTAAATGTTCCGATCTCTCTCTCCTAGTAGCACTAATGAGAGGGAGACAGTACAAGCCTCTCTGAGCGCTGTAACTGCAGATTACAGCGCTCACAACACATGCTCTGGAGACAATGCTGCTGATTTGTCTTCAGTGTAAACAGCTGCTGGGGGATCGCTGGTGGAGTGTGAATGTACCGATCTCCCTCTCCTGCCAGCGCTACAGAGAGGGAGACGGTAGAAGCATTTCAGAGCGCTGTAACTGGAAATTACAGCGCTCACATGCCCTGGAGACCATGCTGATCGGTCTCCAGGGCTTACAGTTAAGAATTACGATCTCGATGCCTACTTTAAATACCGATCTCCCTCTCTGACTGGCAGTAATAAGAGGGAGATGGTAGATGCATTTGTGATCGCTCTGACTGCTTGTCAGAGCGATCAAAAGCCTGGAGACCAGCAAAAAAGGTCTCAGGGTAAAGCTCCATGTTCTTGGCTGTCAGGAGGGAGCTTAGTCATGGAGTTTCTATGTACAGGGGCAGAGCACAGGAGGGAAAGCTGCAGGACGTTTTAAAACGTGCTATCAGAAATAGAGATCCACCTCCTGGACGTTTATAGTCAATGGGCAGACGGGAGGTGGTTAAAACCATCCCATGTGTTCACATGCTTCAATGATTATCTCATTGCAATTTTTATGTTTTTTCTCATAAAAGTTCCTTTAAGAGTATTTAATAAAACCCTATATATATAAGGGCAAGTATCCATGGATTATGAACATGTGGGAATACAAGAAGCAAGAAACATAAAAATTTGTAAAATATTAAAAGTAAAAAAGTAAAAAAATATATATTAAAATAGCATTCCATGTTATGTGGTAGTTAGCATGATGTCAAAATTTCATTATTTCTGTGCAGTGTAATCATATATATCTCTCTCCCAGTCAATTTTTCGATATTTTCCAATATTTTTCCAATGTACACAAGTCTCTAAACTAAGAAGAAAAACCGCAGCATACCTCCTGCGCACCGTCTTGGGATTTGCAACAATATCCAAACATCTACAGCAAAAGAAACGAAAGTCCTGTTTTGTCTTGCACAAAAAGACACAAAGGTACGCCGGATTTTAAAGCGGGTCTAATCACATATTGAATCCCGGCGTTAAAGCGGACTGTTTCCTAGCTTAAAAACTGTTTTAAAGCTGATCTGAGGTAAGATCACATGTGCTGATAACACGTGGGACGCCACGTTAAGCACAGAAAGACGAACACTCCATTGCTGACAAACAGTGAGTAACTTGTTGCAATTTATCACAGCAAGGTTGTAACTGTTAAAAGCGGTGAGGAAAGGGGGGCGTGGCCAACTGCCGTAATGGCCGGACGCATCTGAGTGAAGCTCCGGCTCCCACCAGCTATCCTGAGCCATCCTGATCCTCACATCTGCCGAAGTTTGCCCTAACAAGCTTACTTAAGCCAGCAGCAAGCGCTAGACCTAAATCATGAGCCCCAGTAAGGCGCAGATGGCGGCGGAGAGACTAAAGGAGTTCGCCAGGCAGGACTCCCAACATGGCGCCGCGGCTCCGTCTCCGACACGTGCAGCCAGCACCAGAAGACAGTCGTCACAACAGCCACTCTCTGAGGCGGAGGCTGAACCTGAATTCACCCTGCAAACCTCTCACCAACAACTTATGGCGGCCATCACCGGGTGCCAGGTATCCCTGACAGGGAAGATAGAGGAGGTAAGGGTGGATTTGGGCCTATTGCGCCAAGATGTGCAGCAGTTGCGTGAGCGGGTCCGACTGACCGAAACCAGGGTGTCGGACTTGGAGGATCTGACCAATCCCTTACCAGCAAGGATCACTGCAGTGGAGGCATCTGTGGAGCTATTTCGCCAAAAATGTGACGATCTTGAGAACCGCGCACGGCGCAATATTGTGCGCATCATTGGCATGCCAGAGCGGGCTGAGGGCCCAGATCCAGCAGCCTTCCTGAAGGGATCGTTTAAAGAGGTGTTCCCCAATGCTGTTTTCTCATCTGCGTATACGGTAGAAAGGGCACACCGAGTACCTGCCAGACCGCTACCTCCTGGTGCCCCCCCAAGACCCCTACTAGCTCGCATGCTAAACTGGCGGGACAGGGATCTCATTCTGGCGCAAGCTAGGGTCGCACAAACCATATCACTGGGCTCTGCGAACATTTCTCTGTATCCAGATTTCTCTGCTGACCTTCAGAAGAAACGTGCTACCTTCGTCTCCAATAAAAGACGCCTCCGGGAGATGAACCTCAAGTATTCCATGGCGTACCCTGCACGCTTAAGAGTTGTGGATGGTGACAAGTCACTTTTCTTCTCCAATCCTACTGAAGCAGAGGACTGGTTATCTGGAAGACACCGACGTTCCCCTCCCAAATGATTTGGCTTGCCACTAAAGCTCTTTATGGATATGCCTAAGTGAGATGAAAAAGCTGCGGCAAGGACTGCACCATGATCACCTTCTATTTCTATTCATATTTTTTTTTCATTTTTTTTTAAATTGTCTCTATGCTTTTATTCTCCAATGCTACTCTGAGTAAGAGTTGGGTAAAGTATTACCTCATGTTGTTATGTGGTCTCAGGGACATTGAGGGTTAATTGCGTGCAGCTCCTCTTAAAAAGCACTCATGTAACCGGCAAATATTACTGCATATGGGGGGAGCCAGCTACTCCACGTGCATTGGGTTTCCACCTATATACACCGTGCAGGTCCCCCAAGCACATGGCCACTTATTATTATGGATGTGATTATGTTCTAACAGTTCACCCATTGTTGGGGTGGTTTAGAGTATTTGCAATGTTTTGCGCTATTACTGCAATGTCTAACAAGCAAGATATGAGAGTTATGTACAGTGGACATTATTCTCGCCATGGTGGATCCCAGGAGCTGGGTGATTATCCTTATATCTTTAACTGGTATTTATTATGGCGGGTTTAAGAGTGATGTCCTGGAATGTCAGAGGTTTAGGTGGACCTAGGAAACGAATGGCTGTGTTTTCACATATCCGCAGTTTCGCGCCACATATTCTGGGACTGCAGGAAACACACCTCACCACAGAAACTGGAGGGAGAGTTAGGAAACCCTGGGCACAATGGGTGGAGAGTGCATATGGTAACTCTTATTCTAAAGGGGTGTCATTATTGATCCACCGGGCGGTCAGATGGGAACCCCATCACACGAATGTTGATCCTGAGGGGAAGTCTGTTTTCGTATATGCTCACATTGATGGAATGCCTTATGTGATTCTAAATATGTACAATCCTCCTCCTGCCAATCTTTCACTGCTGCAGGCAGCGGCAGGATTTGCAGCACAATTTCCGTCAGCCGTGATACTAGGCATGGGGGATCTTAACTTGCTCCTGGATGATTTGAAGGATAGGTTTCGTAACCCGTCCAATAGTTCCTATAGACAGACATCAGGTAAAACTGCCCTGGCTCGCCTGTTGGATGAGCTTGGGTGGATTGACATATGGAGGGAAAGGTACCCAGACAGAATTGAATTTTCTTGCTTCACTCCCTCTAGAGGAGCTTTATCTAGGATTGACTACCTCCTGGGCACCCCTGGCACCTTCATGGCAACTCAAGAGATACATTATGGGCCCCAGGGTCCATCTGACCATGCACCTATAATGGCCTCGATCACTGATCCCTATTCCGCTGCCCGCGTACCCAAACAACGCATACACCCGTTTTGGCTATCTTTAATGTCCCTAAATGATAGGATACCTGACCAGCTTCATGCATTTCTTGCTGTTAACTTAGCTGACACAAATTCGGCCCTGCTGTGGGAGACTTTGAAAGCCTTCCTGCGTGGGTGCCTTAAGTCGTCCATCTCTTACATTAAGAAATTCACTCGTCGCAAGGAGGAGGACTTGGGCACGCAGTGCAGGAATGCGGAATCCGCATATGTCTTAGACCCCACTGAAGAGAACAGGAGAGATTGGATGATGAAGGGTAGACAGTACATGAATCATTTGCAGGAAAAAAGTGACCGCAAGATGCTTTTCATGCAGCAACAAACCTTTGAACAAGGCAGCAGGGTAGGCAAAGTGTTGGCACAGGTAGTGAGGAGGAATAACATGTCTCCGCCGATACTACGCATTAAAGATAATGATGGGACGGTGGTATCTGAGCCTGAGGGTATACTAGACCGGTTCAAAGAATTCTATCAGGACTTGTACTGCTCTCGAGCTCAGTATACCACTCAGGCACTGGAGGACTACCTTCAGGAGGTTTCCTACCCGCAATTGTCTGCATCAGATAGGGAAATGCTAGATGGGGAATTCACCCTGGAGGAGGTAGAGGAGGCGATCTCAGGACTAAATTTAGGCAAAGCCCCCGGACCGGACGGGATTCCATTAGAGGTGTATTCTAAATATACGGACATTTTGGCACCGCAGCTTCTGCGCATGTACAAGGCGTCCCTGGATACTGACGCTCTCCTAGAATCGTTGTACGAGGCCTCTATTGTAGTCTTGTTAAAACCCGACAAATATCCTACGGAGTGTGGGTCATACCGCCCTATATCGTTATTAAACTTAGATTACAAAATTCTTACTAAATTATTAGTAAACAGACTGAACAGAGCGAATTCATCCATTATACACGAAATTCAATCTGGCTTTATCCCTGGTAGATCTACCCCCAGCAACATACGTAGGGCACAGGTTATTACTCAGCTGGGATGCGCGGACCGGAGATTGTGGGCACTGGCCGCGTTAGACACGGCCAAAGCGTTTGACTCAGTAGAATGGCCTTATTTGATACATGTCCTTAGGTATTTTGGTTTTGGTCCTACGTTCATCAGGTGGGTCAATATCATTTATAACTCTCCATCCGCGAATATTATGATCAATGGCTCTCTATCACCAACATTTAAACTATACAGAGGAACCAGGCAGGGATGCCCTTTGTCACCCCTTTTGTTTGCGGTAGCTATCGAACATTTAGCATTAAGAATCAGGCAAGATAGTATTTTTAAAGGCATAGCTATAGGAAATAGGGAAGATAGGTTGGGTCTGTATGCCGATGATCTCATCTTATACATGGACTCAGTAGAATTCACCTTGCCTAGAGCAATCACCTTGATTGAGCAATTTGGGGTTTTCTCTGGTCTATGCATAAATTGGGCAAAATCGGCCATCATGCCGCTATGGGCCTCAGAGTGGCCACCAGTGTATCAGAATTTGATCGTACTTGATAAATTCAAATACTTAGGAGTAATTATCACTAAAGACCCCGTCACCTCACACGAACTAAACACGAGTCCCTTGATGTCATACTTTGTGGATAAATTTAAGTCCTGGAATACCTTACCACTGTCCACCATGGGCCGCATAAATTTAATCAAAATGATACTCCAACCCAAGGCTTTGTACCTACTGGAACATGCATGCGTACCCATTCCACGTAAATTCTTTGATAAACGACATTCTCTCATGGCGACATTCATATGGGGTAAGAACAGACGAAAATTGGCCATAAAGTCCCTACAGAGGAGTTGGGATGAGGGCGGGGCGGCCTTGCCGGACCTATTCTTGTATTTCCTTGTTGGTCAGCTGCGATATTTGGTGCAATGGGTGACCCGGGATGTGCTTCCTAATTCAGAATATTACTTGCAGGAGTATTTGCATCTCTCCACTCTATGGCCGGTCCTAGAGGGCCTGACATCTTTATCAGGCTCACTCCTACCGATCCATAAACTGGCACATCAGGTGTGGAGGGCTGCAAAGATGCAGCAATACAATGATCTACCAGATGATATACAAATATGGAACAATCCATATTGAAATCACCCACTATTAATAGTTAGTGATGAGCGGAAGGGGCAATATTCAAATTCATGATATATCACGAATATTTAGACAAATATTCGTCAAATATTTGTGATTTCTTGAAATTCTTTTCGATTGCTCTATAATGCGCGCTCGCACGTATGCACGAAGGCACGCACGCACTATTAGCTAGTAAGTGAAGTGATGAAAATGGTTGGAAGCAAAGAAGAAGAAGTCCTGATCACAGTAAGTAATTGTACATTACAGCACTGTTTTAGGTTAAAATTCCATGCATGTTATAACAATAGCTTTATATGCAGAGTTTTTCAAAGTATTTGAGATCGCGCAAATCGCCAATATAGACTCGAATATTTTAGTGCAATACATACAACTTCACCTTTAATCAGGTCTGACAGCATAATACTGATTGTTAAACTTAGTATTGTTGTGACATCACAGCACTATTTCTGTAGCATGTATGTATGGACAGCAGAGAAATCTCTCTCACATGCACATTGCACATTTATTTTCCTGCCACACACTATATATATAATAACACACTATATTCCCCACACATACATAGTCTATGGATTAAAGTTTTTGTCCTGTTGGTCAGGAGAAGCTTTCTTTCACTGACCGCAATAATTTGCTGGTTCATTTAGCATTACCCAGGGTGCACCACGGGTAGGCGAACCAGCTGTACACCCCATACCGTACCGTCACTTCACTAGACAGGAACATCTTCTCAGCTAGCCAATATACGATTGCTCAGGCCCCACACACATACAAAAGCAATACAATTCGATCTTATAACGGTAGCTTTACGAACGTGTGTTGGCCGTGGCCGTATTGCGGCCCGTTTACAGCGGGTCCGCATTACACCACCACTGGCCGTGTGCACCCTGCATCACGGATCACATACCCATTCACTTGAATTGGTCCGCAATCCAGGAGATGCGGTGCAGAACCCCAAGGAAGCACCTCCGAGTGCTTCCGTGGTGTGTCTGGCTGTGCCTCCGAACCACTAAAAAGTAGTTAGTGCACAATTTGTTTGCAGAACGGACAGATCACAGACCCTTTCAAGTGAATGCGTCTGGGATCCGTCTGCAGCAGACGCAAGGATGTTGCCCGTGCATTGGGGACCGCTATTGTGGTCCCCAATGCATGGAAGGGCCGGCACACGTTCGTGTGCCTTAGCCCTAACTCAAATATGTGACCTTCAAATACTTAAATTGTTTTTGCTGTGTTGTGGATGACATTATTTTCAATCCGTGTATGTAAAAAATTTGGGAATATATGCTTGCTTCTTTCTCCTGGAGCGCATGTTGGAGCGGGGGTACGACAGGACCCGGGCCCATGACAAAAAACAGCGGATTGTGAGGGGGATCGCTTTGAACTGTGGCGTGAATTTCAAACCAGCCACCAGAAGATGGCCATTGTCCAAAAATGGTCTGATCTTTAGAGGAGGCACGGGGAGCGGATCAGAGAGATGCCCAGAAAATGCCCAGGTACAATGCTTACATTACTTTTGTATCTTCCGCCAACACTCTGTAATGTAGATATATGGTTATGCAAATAATTATTTCATTCCTTTACAAATGATTACTTAGTAGTACCTGGTGTGGCAATTACTAAATCAGACGGTTATGGTTACATCATACATTTCTACCTCGCTTTGAGTGTATATATATATTTATACACACAGCAAGGTAGAGATGTATGATGTAACCGGCTGATTATGTAAGTTTCAAACACACAAAAATATATATACACGTGTGTGTGTATATACATAAACTGTGTTCCAGTAAAAGGCCCCGTCCATCATTACATTACCATCATCCTCTACTTAATTAGGATATGTTATGAGTTCGGAGTTGTTTGTCAAAATTCTGAACATTGTGTAATTATAGGTGTTCCCCTTCCATCTGTCCGCCACCGATCTTCTAAAGAGGATCTGAGGATGGTGGAGGTCTCTGAGGAGGAGGATGAGGAGGACGGAGAGCAGGCCGGACCCTCTGGGCAGCAGGATGCCCCTCACCCACCTGAAGTGGACGAAGTTGTGGAGGTCGAGGCGGAAGCCTCCCAAGCGTCGCTTCCACCACCCCCATGCCCAGTTAATGAAGAGGAGGTAGTCCCCCCCCCCCCCCATGCCAAGAGGGTAAATATGTGTACACATCAAAATAAATCTGTACCCATAACATTTATAGAAACATTAACCCTTTCTACCCCATGTCAGTGTTCAACATCCTTTCAAGTCCATTTTTAGCAAATCTGTCATGTGTCACTTTACGCTTTTACTTATCCGGGCCATTGTGAGATTTTCTTGTCACATATTGTACTTCATGATGAAAGTCTTACAATATAGTCCATAAAAAAATGTTTAATTAAAAAGAATCCAGATTTTATCACAAATTAGAAAAATTTGCTAATTTATTAAATTAAATATCTCTACTTTTATACTAAATAGCAATACCTTCAAAAATAGTTATTACGTAACATTTCCATTATCTCTACTTCATGTTTGGATCAGTTTTAAAATGACATTTAACTTATTCTTGACGTAACAAAAAAAGCTTAGAAGTTTATAAGCAAATATCAAAATTTATACGAAAAATTACCAAACCAAATTTTTTTTACGACCAATTCATTTAATATGTAACGTTATGGGGCTTACATAGTGTAAACAATCCATAAATCACCCCATTTTTTAAACTACACTCCTCAAGCTATTAAAAAAAATAATCGCAAACTTTGTAAACCCTTTTGTTGCCTAAAGAAAATTCACTGAAAAAGTAAAAGACATTCCAATATAAAAACATTTTGGGCAGAATGTACATTTTTTATTATATTTTATGCAACTCATCAAGGATTTACAGCAAAACTAAACACTTAATCTATTACCCTGAATCCGGAGTTTACAAAAACACCCCATGTGCAATCAGAAACTGAGCTGTGTAATGAGAACTTTTATCCATCAGGCATTTCACAAATTTTGTAAAAGCTTTCAAATAAAAAAAACAATAAAAAAAAATTGTCATGAAAAATTTCCAAACACTTAATCTATTACCCTGAATCCAGAGTTTACAAAAACACCCTATCTGCAATCAGAAACTGATGTACAGTATGGGCGCACAGCAGTGTTCAGAGTGGAAGGAGCACCATATGGCGTAAGGAGAGAGGGTTTAGCTCGAATGGTAATTGGCTATGTCCCATGTGAAGAAATCCAAAGCTAACCCAAAGGTGGAAAACAAAAAAAAGCTACCCCATTCCGGAAACTACACTCCTGAAGTAATTTTTCAAGCTGTGTAGTGAGCACTTTTACCCATCAGGCATTTCACAAATTTTGTAAACGCTTTAAAAAATAAATAAATATTGGCATGAAAAACTTGTTACTCCCCCACATTTTTACCTAAAACAAGGGGTAATAGGACTATTGACGCCACACATTTAGTTCCCTATTGCCCCTAAAAACACCAACACCCCATATGTGCCACTCTATGTGCAACTATACAAACTACAGTAAAAAAACAACCCTGGACACAAACTCGATATTCAACATATAAGCCATTTACTAACCAAAAAACTAACATTATACACTATTGAACTATCATTAACTAACCAACTGTATAATTATTTTAAGAAATATTGTTAAATAACTGATTGTGATGTCAATCGGCAGTGCTTATACAAATTCTACACACTATAAACTAATTCCCTCTAAATATGAATTTCTTATTTTTTAATTTTTTTACAGTAATCATTTAAATGAAAAAAAAAAAATACAGCAGACTCAGCAAAGAGCCGTGACAGATAGGGATGAGTGAACCCGAACTGTATAGTTCGGGTTCGTACCGAATTTTGGGGTGTCCGTGACACGGACCCGAACCCGAACATTTTCGGAAAAGTCCGGATTCGGGTTCGGTGTTCGTCGCTTTCTTGGCGCTTTTTGAAAGGCTGCAAAGCAGCCAATCAACAAGCATCATACTACTTGCCCCAAGAGGCCATCACAGCCATGCCTACTATTGGCATGGCTGTGATTGGCCAGTGCAGCATGTGACCCAGCCTCTATATAAGCTTGGGTCACGTAGCGCTGCACGTCACTCTGCTGATACAAGTGTAGGGAGAGGTTGCAGCTGCTGCTGTTAGGGCGAGATTAGGCAGTGATTAACTCCTCCAAAAGACTTCATTCAGTGATCGATCTACAGCTGTGGATCATTGAACTGCTGCTATTCAATTGCTCACTGTTTTTAGGCTGCCCAGAGTGTTTTTCATTCACTTTTTTCTGGGTTGATCGGCGGCCATTTTGTGTCTTGTGGTGCGCCAGCACAAGCTGCCACCAAGTACATTTAACCATCAATAGTGTGGTTATTTTTTTGCTATATCCTACATCAGGGTCAAGCTGTCATCAAGTGCATTTAACCATCAATAGTGTGGTTATTTTTGGCCATATACTACATCAGGGGCAAGCTGAGCCTGTCACCAAGTGCATTTAACCATCAATAGTGTGGTTATTTTTTGGCTATATCCTACATCAGGGTCAAGCTGTCATCAAGTGCATTTAACCATCAATAGTGTGGTTATTTTTTGGCCATATACTACATCAGGGGCAAGCTGAGCCTGTCACCAAGTGCATTTAACCATCAATAGTGTGGTTATTTTTTGGCTATATCCTACATCAGGGTCAAGCTGTCATCAAGTGCATTTAACCATCAATAGAGTGGTTATTTTTTGGCCATATACTACATCAGGGGCAAGCTGAGCCTGCCACAAAGTACATTTAACCATCAATAGTGTGGTTATTTTTTGGCTATATCTTACATCAGGGTCAAGCTGTCATCAAGTGCATTTAACCATCAATAGTGTGGTTATTTTTTGGCTATATCCTACATCAGGGTCAAGCTGAGCCTGTCACTAAGTTATTCTCAATAACTTCACACACACGCTACTGTTCAATTCCAAGTCTAATTCTGTGTGTAAACGTATACCTGTCACCCAGCGCCTAAAAAATAGGCCTCAAATTTATATTCATCCAAATATGTCATTATTGCTTTAGCTGGTCAAGTTATTTAGTGTCCGTCAAAGCACAGTTTTTGTTCTGGGTTGAAATACAATTCCCAATTTTGCAATTCTCTAAATTAGTGGTTTCTGCTGTATCAGGCCTACTTTAAATCTATCCCTAAAAGGGTATATAAGATTCAAGGTGCAGATAGGGTTATTCTCAATAACTTCACACACACGCTACTGTGCAGATCCAAGTCTAATTCTGTCCGTAAACGTATACCTGTCACCCAGCGCCTAAAAAATAGGCCTCACATTTATATTCATCCAAATCTGTCATTATTGCTTTAGCTGGTCAAGTTATTTAGTGTCCCTAAAAGCACAGTTTTTGTTCTGGGTTGAAATACAATTCCCAATTTTGCAATTCTCTAAATTAGTGGTTTCTGCTGTATCAGGCCTACTTTAAATCTATCCCTAAAAGGGTATATTAGATTCAAGGTGCTGATAGGGTAATTCTCAATAACATCACACACACGCTACTGTGCATATCCAAGTCTAATTCTGTCCGTAAACGTATACCTGTCACCCAGTGCCTAAAAAATAGGCCTCACATTTATATTCATCCAAATCTGTCATTATTGCTTTAGCTGGTCAAGTTATTTAGTGTCCGTCAAAGCACAGTTTTTGTTCTGGGTTGAAATACAATTCCCAATTTTGCAATTCTCTAAATTAGTGGTTTCTGCTGTATCAGGCCTACTTTAAATCTATCCCTAAAAGGGTATATTAGATTCAAGGTGCTGATAGGGTAATTCTCAATAACTTCACACACACGCTACTGTGCAGATCCAAGTCTAATTCTGTCCGTAAACGTATACCTGTCACCCAGCGCCTAAAAAATAGGCCTCACATTTATATTCATCCAAATCTGTCATTATTGCTTTAGCTGGTCAAGGTATTTAGTGTCCCTAAAAGCACAGTTTTTGTTCTGGGTTGAAATACAATTCCCAATTTTGCAATTCTCTAAATTAGTGGTTTCTGCTGTATCAGGCCTACTTTAAATCTATCCCTAAAAGGGTATATTAGATTCAAGGTGCTGATAGGGTAATTCTCAATAACTTCACACACACGCTACTGTGCAGATCCAAGTCTAATTCTGTCCGTAAACGTATACCTGTCACCCAGCGCCTAAAAAATAGGCCTCACATTTATATTCATCCAAATCTGTCATTATTGCTTTAGCTGGTCAAGTTATTTAGTGTCTGTCAAAGCACAGTTTTTGTTCTGGGTTGAAATACAATTCCCAATTTTGCAATTCTCTAAATCAGTGGTTTCTGCTGTATCAGGCCTACTTTAAATCTATTCCTCAAAGGGTATATTAGATTCAAGGTGCTGATAGGGCCATTCTCAATAACTTCACACACATGCTACTGTGCAGATCCAAGTCTAATTCTGTCCGTAAACGTATACCTGTCACCCAGCGCCTAAATAATAGGCCTCAAATTTATATTCAGCTAAATCTGTCATTACTGGTGTGCCTGTATTAGTGTAATACGGTACCTAAATAGATAGCCAGATAGTGTTAGGTGTCTGTAAAAAAAGGCCTGAATTTGAATTCAATACATTGGCCCGAATAATATTTTTCTTATTGTGGTGAACGGTAACAATGAGGAAAACATCTAGTAAGGGACGCGGACATGGTCGTGGTGGTGTTAGTGGACCCTCTGGTGCTGGGAGAGGACGTGGCCGTTCTGCCACAGCCACACGTCCTAGTGTACCAACTACCTCAGGTTCCAGTAGCCGCCAGAATTTACAGCCATATTTGGTGGGGCCCAATGCCGTTCTAAGGATGGTAAGGCCTGAGCAGGTACAGGCATAGTCAATTGGGTGGCCGACAGTGGATCCAGCACGTTCACATTATCTCCCACCCAGTCTTCTGCAGAAAGCGCACAGATGGCGCATGAAAACCAAGCCCATCAGTCTGTCACATCACCCCCATGCATATCAGGGAAACTGTCTGAGCCTCAAGTTATGCAGCAGTCTCTTATGCTGTTTGAAGACTCTGCTGGCAGGGTTTCCCAAGGGCATCCACCTAGACCTTCCCCAGCGGTGGAAGACATAGAATGCACTAACGCACAACCACTTATGTTTCCTGATGATGAGGACATGGGAATACCACCTCAGCACGTCTCTGATGATGACGAAACACAGGTTCCAACTGCTGCATCTTTCTGCAGTGTGCAGACTGAACAGGAGGTCAGGGATGAAGACGATGCAGGGGACGATGAGGTCCTAGACCCCACATGGAATGAAGGTCGTGCCACTGACTTTCACAGTTCGGAGGAAGAGGCAGTGGTGAGACCGAGCCAACAGTGTAGCAAAAGACAAAGAGGGAGCAGTGGGCAAAAGCAGAACACCCGCTGCCAAGAGACTCCGTCTGCTACTAACCGCCGCCATCTGGGACCAAGCACCCCAAAGGCAGCTTCAAGGAGTTCCCTGGCATGGCACTTCTTCAAACAATGTGCTGATGACAAGACCCAAGTGGTTTGCACGCTGTGCCATCAGAGCCTGAAGCGAGGCATTAACGTTCTGAACCTTAGCACAACCTGCATGACCAGGCACCTGCATGCAAAGCATGAACTGCAGTGGAGTAAACACCTTAAAAACAAGGAAGTCACTCAGGCTCCCCCTGCTACCTCTTCTGCTGCTGCCACCTCGGCCTCTTCTGCTGCTGCCGCCGCCTCGGCCTCTTCCTCCGCCTCTGGAGGAACGTTGGCACCTGCCGCCCAGCAAACATGGGATGTACCACCAACACCACCACCTGCGTCACCAAGCATCTCAACCATGTCACACGGCAGCGTTCAGCTCTCCATCTCACAAACATTTGAGAGAAAGCGTAAATTCCCACCTAGCCACCCTCGATCCCTGGCCCTGAATGCCAGCATTTCTAAACTACTGGCCTATGAAATGCTGTCATTTAGGCTGGTGGACACAGACAGCTTCAAACAGCTCATGTCGCTTGCTGTCCCACAGTATGTTGTTCCCAGCCGGCACTACCAAGAGAGCCGTGCCTTCCCTGCACAACCAAGTATCCGATAAAAACAAGTGTGCACTGCGCAACGCCATCTGTGGCAAGGTCCACCTAACCACAGATACGTGGACCAGTAAGCACTGCCAGGGACGCTATATCTCCCTAACTGCACACTGGGTAAATGTAGTGGCGGCTGGGCCCCAGGCGGAGAGCTGTTTGGCGCACGTCCTTCCGCCGCCAAGGATCGCAGGGCAACATTCTTTGCCTCCTGTCTCCTCCTCCTCAGCTTCCTCCTCCTCTTCTTTCACCTGCTCATCCAGTCAGCCACACACCTTCACCACCAACTTCAGCACAGCCCGGGGTAAACGTCAGCAGGCCATTCTGAAACTCATATGTTTGGGGGACAGGCCCCACACCGCACAGGAGTTGTGGCGGGGTATAAAACAACAGACCGATGAGTGGTTGCTGCCGGTGAGCGTCAAGCCCGGCCTGGTGGTGTGCGATAATGGGCGAAATCTCGTTGCAGCTCTGGGACTAGCCGATTTGACGCACATCCCTTGCCTGGCGCATGTGCTGAATTTGGTGGTGCAGAAGTTCATTCGCAACTACCCCGACATGTCAGAGCTGCTGCATAAAGTGCGGGCCGTCTGTTCGCGCTTCCGGCGTTCACATCCTGACGCTGCTCGCCTGTCTGCGCTACAGCGTAACTTCAGCCTTCCCGCTCACTGCCTCATATGCGACGTGCCCACCAGGTGGAACTCCACCTTGCACATGCTGGACAGACTGTGCGAGCAGCAGCAGGCCATAGTGGAGTTTCAGCTGCAGCACGCACGGGTCAGTCGCACTGCGGAACAGCACCACTTCACCACCAATGACTGGGCCTCCATGCGAGACCTGTGTGCCCTGTTGCGCTGTTTCGAGTACTCCACCAACATGGCCAGTTGCGATGACGCCGTTATCAGCGTTACAATACCACTTCTACACTGCGTGCAGAATTATTAGGCAAATGAGTATTTTGACCACATCATCCTCTTTATGCATGTTGTCTTACTCCAAGCTGTATAGGCTCGAAAGCCTACTACCAATTAAGCATATTAGGTGATGTGCATCTCTGTAATGAGAAGGGGTGTGGTCTAATGACATCAACACCCTATATTAGGTGTGCATAATTATTAGGCAACTTCCTTTCCTTTGGCAAAATGGGTCAAAAGAAGGACTTGACAGGCTCAGAAAAGTCAAAAATAGTGAGATATCTTGCAGAGGGATGCAGCACTCTTAAAATTGCAAAGCTTCTGAAGCGTGATCATCGAACAATCAAGCGTTTCATTCAAAATAGTCAACAGGGTTGCAAGAAGCGTATGGAAAAACCAAGGCGCAAAATAACTGCCCATGAACTGAGAAAAGTCAAGAGTGCAGCTGCCAAGATGCCACTTGCCACCAGTTTGGCCATATTTCAGAGCTGCAACATCACTGGAGTGCCCAAAAGCACAAGGTGTGCAATACTCAGAGACATGGCCAAGGTAAGAAAGGCTGAAAGACGACCACCACTGAACAAGACACACAAGCTGAAACGTCAAGACTGGGCCAAGAAATATCTCAAGACTGATTTTTCTAAGGTTTTATGGACTGATGAAATGAGAGTGAGTCTTGATGGGCCAGATGGATGGGCCCGTGGCTGGATTGGTAAAGGGCAGAGAGCTCCAGTCCGACTCAGACGCCAGCAAGGTGGAGGTGGAGTACTGGTTTGGGCTGGTATCATCAAAGATGAGCTTGTGGGGCCTTTTCGGGTTGAGGATGGAGTCAAGCTCAACTCCCAGTCCTACTGCCAGTTTCTGGAAGACACCTTCTTCAAGCAGTGGTACAGGAAGAAGTCTGCATCCTTCAAGAAAAACATGATTTTCATGCAGGACAATGCTCCATCACACGCGTCCAAGTACTCCACAGCGTGGCTGGCAAGAAAGGGTATAAAAGAAGAAAATCTAATGACATGGCCTCCTTGTTCACCTGATCTGAACCCCATTGAGAACCTGTGGTCCATCATCAAATGTGAGATTTACAAGGAGGGAAAACAGTACACCTCTCTGAACAGTGTCTGGGAGGCTGTGGTTGCTGCTGCACGCAATGTTGATGGTGAACAGATCAAAACACTGACAGAATCCATGGATGGCAGGCTTTTGAGTGTCCTTGCAAAGAAAGGTGGCTATATTGGTCACTGATTTGTTTTTGTTTTGTTTTTGAATGTCAGAAATGTATATTTGTGAATGTTGAGATGTTATATTGGTTTCACTGGTAAAAATAAATAATTGAAATGGGTATATATTTGTTTTTTGTTAAGTTGCCTAATAATTATGCACAGTAATAGTCACCTGCACACACAGATATCCCCCTAAAATAGCTAACACTAAAAACAAACTAAAAACTACTTCCAAAAATATTCAGCTTTGATATTATTGAGTTTTTTGGGTTCATTGAGAACATGGTTGTTGTTCAATAATAAAATGAATCCTCAAAAATACAACTTGCCTAATAATTCTGCACTCCCTGTATGTCTCCTTGAGAAAACACTTAGGGCGATGATGGAAGAGGAGGTGGCCCAGGAGGAGGAGGAGGAGGAAGAGGGGTCATTTTTAGCACTTTCAGGCCAGTCTCTTCGAAGTGACTCAGAGGGAGGTTTTTTGCAACAGCAGAGGCCAGGTACAAATGTGGCCAGACAGGGCCCACTACTGGAGGACGAGGAGGATGAGGAGGAGGTGGAGGAGGATGAGGATGAAGCATGTTCACAGCAGGGTGGCACCCAATGCAGCTCGGGCCCATCACTGGTGCGTGGCTGGGGGGAAACGCAGGACGATGACGATACGCCTCCCACAGAGGACAGCTTGTCCTTACCTCTGGGCAGCCTGGCACACATGAGCGACTACATGCTGCAGTGCCTGCGCAACGACAGCAGAGTTGCCCACATTTTAACGTGTGCGGACTACTGGGTTGCCACCCTGCTGGATCCACGGTACAAAGACAATGTGCCCACCTTACTTCCTGCACTGGAGCGTGATAGGAAGATGCGCGAGTACAAGTGCACGTTGGTAGACGCGCTACTGAGAGCATTCCCAAATGTCACAGGGGAACAAGTGGAAGCCCAAGGCGAAGGCAGAGGAGGAGCAAGAGGTCGCCAACGCAGCTGTGTCACGGCCAGCTCCTCTGAGGGCAGGGTTAGCATGGCAGAGATGTGGAAAAGTTTTGTCACCACGCCACAGCTAACTGCACCACCACCTGATACGGAACGTGTTAGCAGGAGGCAACATTTCAATAACATGGTGGAACAGTACCTGTGCACACCCCTCCACGTACTGACTGATGGTTCGGCCCCATTCAACTTCTGGGTCTCCAAATTGTCCACGTGGCCAGAGCTAGCCTTTTATGCCTTGGAGGTGCTGGCCTGCCCGGCGGCCAGCGTTTTGTCTGAACGTGTATTCAGCACGGCAGGGGGCGTCATTACAGACAAACGCAGCCGGCTGTCTACAGCCAATGTGGACAAGCTGACGTTCATAAAAATGAACCAGGCATGGATCCCACAGGACCTGTCCATCCCTTGTGCAGATTAGACATTAACTACCTCCCCTTAACCATATATTATTGTACTCCAGGGCACTTCCTCATTCAATTCTATTTTTATTTTACCATTATATTGCGGGGCAACCCAAAGTTGAATGAACCTCTGCTCTGTCTGGGTGTCGGGGCCTAAAACTATCTGACAGTGGCCTGTTCCAGTGGTGGGTGACATGAAGCCTGATTCTCTGCTATGACATGAAGACTGATTTTTTGCTGACATGAAGCCTGAATCTCTGTTATGGGACCTCTCTCCTCTGTCTGGGTGCCGGGGCCTAAAAATATCTGACAGTGGCCTGTTCCAGTGGTGGGTGACATGAAGCCTGATTCTCTGCTATGACATGAAGACTGATTTTCTGCTGACATGAAGCCTGAATCTCTGTTATGGGACCTCTCTCCTCTGTCTGGGTGCCGGGGCCTAAAAATATCTGACAGTGGCCTGTTCCAGTGGTGGGTGACATGAAGCCTGATTCTCTGCTATGACATGAAGACTGATTTTCTGCTGACATGAAGCCAGATTCTCTGCTATGGGACCTCTCTCCTCTGCCTGGGTGCCTGGGCCTAAATATGTGACAATGGACTGTTCCAGTGGTGGGTGACGTGAAGCATGATTCTCTGCTATGACATGAAGACTGATTCTCTGCTGACATGAAGCCAGATTCTCTGCTATGGGACCTCTCTCCTCTGTCTGGGTGCCGGGGCCTAAATATCTGACAATGGACTGTTCCAGTTTTGGGTGACGTGAAGCCTGATTCTCTGCTATGACATGAAGACTGATTCTCTGCTGACATGAAGCCTGATTCTCTGCTATGGGACCTCTCTCCAATTGATATTGGTTAATTTTTATTTATTTTATTTTTATTCATTTCCCTATCCACATTTGTTTGCAGGGAATTTAACTACATTTTGCTGCCTTTTGCAGCCCTCTAGCCCTTTCCTGGGCTGTTTTACAGCCTTTTTAGTGCCGAAAAGTTCAGGTCTCCATTGACTTCAATGGGGTTCGGGTTCGGGACGAAGTTCGGGTCGGGTTCGGGACGAAGTTCGGGTCGGGTTCGGATCCGAATATCCAGGTGTTCGCTCAACTCTAGTGACAGACATCCGGGTGCAGCTGCAGAGTCTGAACAAAAGGGTGCAGCAGCTGGAGGAGATCTGCAGGAATTATGTGACCTCCAGGAGCTACTGACCAAATTGCCATAGATCAAATTTAAACATTATTAATAAATATATTTTTTTTTTTCAGTTTTAACATGTGCTTTTGTTTTTTAATAATGTTATGCTATGGTGTAATTTTAAACTATAACTTTGCTGTAAGTACCCTTTAGTCCGGGTGCAAATTCTTCCTGATCAGGACAGACAACAGCAGCAGTTAATGGTAATGTTGTATGTATTATAAGGCATACAAATAACTTAGGAGTAGTGTTGAGCGAACAGTTCGAGCATAGTTCGGGTCCGTACCGAATTTTGGGGTGTTCGTGACACGGACCCGAACCCGAACTTTTTCGTAAAAGTTCGGGTTCGTCGTTCGGCATGTATTTTGGCGCATTTTGAAAGGCTGCAAAGCAGCCAATCAACATGCATCATACTACTTGCCCTAAGATGCCATCGCAGCCATGCCTACTATTGGCAAGGCTGTGATTGGCCAAGTGCAGCATGTGACTCAGCCTCTTTATAAGCTTGTGCGCACGTCGGGACGTGCTCACTCCCGATGTGAATAGAACAGGGATAGACGCAGCTGATGCTAGGGCGAGAATAGGCAGGGATAATTGAATAACTGGAAGCAAATTTCTCTCCTCCACCTGTGATTCATCTGAACAACTGCAGCTGAGCTGCTTTTTTGATAGGGATTGGCTATTTTTAGAGTGGCCAGAGTGATTTTTCCATCCACATGTACCTGGGCTGACCGCCGGCCGCCATTTTGCGACTTGTAGTGCTGCAGCAGAAGCTGCCACAGTGTGCATTCCAAAGCTCCAAACAAGTCAGACATCTACACCTGGGATTCAGACCAATAGCGATTTAGCAGCACAGTCCAAGGCTATTTTTTTTAAAGGTTGTGCAGACCATTTTGTGGCACATGTTACTGGGCTGATAGGCGGCGGCCATCTTGGGACTAGTGCTGCAGCACAATCTCTCCCAACGTCCATTAATCACTTGTAATAGTGGTCTGTGCCATAGAAATCCTACATCAGGGACTTGGGTGTGCTTGTGTCACCCCTACTAATACCAGTCCACCTGTAATCCATACAGTGAAAAGCCATAAAGTATTCCAGTGAGGGAATTTTTTTTTTATTTAAAAAAGGCCAAGTTAGTTTATCTGGCGTTCAATATACTAGATACAGTTAGGCCTGCGTTTCATACATCTGGAATTAGCAAACTAATGTGCTGGGGTTGGGAAAACATATATGTACCCATACTAGAATCTGTCAAAGAAAGCGGTACTCACATATAACAGTCATTCCATCTGTAATCCATACAGTCAAAAGACTGAAAGTATTCCAGTGAGGGAATTTTTTTTTTATTTAAAAAAGGCCAAGTTAGTTTATCTGGCGTTCAATATACTAGATACAGTTAGGCCTGCGTTTCATACATCTGGAATTAGCAAACTAATGTGCTGGGGTTGGGAAAACATATATGTACCCATACTAGAATCTGTCAAAGAAAGCGGTACTCACATATAACAGTCATTCCATCTGTAATCCATACAGTCAAAAGACTGAAAGTATTCCAGTGAGGGGATTTTTTTTATTTAAAAAAGGCCAAGTTAGTTTATCTGGCGTTCAATATACTAGATACAGTTAGGCCTGCGTTTCATACATCTGGAATTAGCAAACTAATGTGCTGGGGTTGGGAAAACATATATGTACCCATACTAGAATCTGTCAAAGAAAGCGGTACTCACATATAACAGTCATTCCATCTGTAATCCATACAGTCAAAAGACTGAAAGTATTCCAGTGAGGGGATTTTTTTTATTTAAAAAAGGCCAAGTTAGTTTATCTGGCGTTCAATATACTAGATACAGTTAGGCCTGCGTTTCATACATCTGGAATTAGCAAACTAATGTGCTGGGGTTGGGAAAACATATATGTACCCATACTAGAATCTGTCAAAGAAAGCGGTACTCACATATAACAGTCATTCCATCTGTAATCCATACAGTCAAAAGACTGAAAGTATTCCAGTGAGGGAATTTTTTTTTTATTTAAAAAAGGCCAAGTTAGTTTATCTGGCGTTCAATATACTAGATACAGTTAGGCCTGCGTTTCATACATCTGGAATTAGCAAACTAATGTGCTGGGGTTGGGAAAACATATATGTACCCATACTAGAATCTGTCAAAGAAAGCGGGTACTCACATATAACAGTCATTCCATCTGTAATCCATACAGTCAAAAGACTGAAAGTATTCCAGTGAGGGGATTTTGCTTATAAAAAATAATATATTTCATTGTGGTGCGAGTTGAATCGCAACAATGAAGAAAAATACTATTAAGGGACGAGGACGCGGTCGTGGTGGTGTCCGTGGAGCCTCTGTTGCTGGTAGAGGACGTGGCCGTTCGGCCCCAGGCGCACACAGTAGGGAACGAACTCCCTCAACTAGCCGGCAGAATGTACCGCAATATCTCGTGGGGCCCAATGCCGCTCTTAGGATGGTAAGGCCTGAGCAGGTACAGGCATTAATCGATTGGGTGGCCGACAGTGCTTCCAGCACGTTCACCACATGGTCTTCCACCCAGTCTTCTGCGGAAAGCGCACAGGTGGCACCTGAAAACCAAGCCCATCAGTCTGTCACATCACCCCCAAGCATATCAGGGAAACGGTCTGAGCCACAAGTTATGCAGCAGTCTCTTCTTCTGTTTGAAGACTCTGCTTCCAGGGTTTCCCAGGGGCGTCCACCTAGCCCTTCCCCAGTGGAGGAAGACATACCATGCACTGACGCACAACCACTTATGTCTCCAGATGAAGAGGACATGGGAATACCACCACAGCAGAGTCACCGACTCTCTGATGATGACGAAACACAGGTGCCCACTGCCGCGTCTTTTTGCAGTGTGCAGACTGAACAGGAGGAGGTCAGGGAGGGAGACTGGGTGGAAGACGATGCAGAGGACGATGAGGTCTTAGACCCCACATGGACTGAAGGTCGTGGCGATGACTTTCACAGTTCAGAGGAAGAGGTAGTGGTGAGACCGAGACAACAGCGAAGCCAAAGAGGGAGCAGGGGGCCAAAGCAGACGAGCCGCCGCCCCCAGAGTTCGCCTGCTACTGGACATCGCCAACAGGGACCCAGCCCCACAAAGGCAGCTTCAAAGAGTTCCCTGGCATGGCACTTCTTTAAACAATGTCCTACCGACAAGACCCGAGTGACTTGCACGCTCTGCCATCAGAGCCTGAGGCGAGGCATTAACGTTCTGAACCTCAGCACAACCTGCATGACCAGGCATCTACATGCAAAGCATGAACTGCAGTGGGGTACACACCTTAAAAACCAGGCACTCGCTGAGGCTCCCCCTGCTCCCTCTACCGCTGCTGCCTCGGCTTCCGCCTCGAGAGGAATGTTGCCACCTGCCGAGCAGCAAACAGAGGATGTGCCACCGACACCACCACCACCGCCACCGTCAACTAGCGTCTCCACTATATCACACAGCAGCGTTCAGCTCTCAATATCTCAAACCTTAGAGAGGAAGCGCAAATTCCGCCCGAGTCACCCTCGAGCCCTTGGCCTGAACGCCAGCATTTCTAAACTGCTGGCCTTTGAAATGCTGTCATTCCGGCTGGTGGACACAGACAGCTTCAAACAGCTGATGGCCATGGCTGTCCCGCAGTATGTGGTTCCCAGCCGCCACTACTTCTCCAAGACAGCCGTGCCTTCCCTGCACATGCAAGTGTCCGATAAAATCAAGTGTGCACTGCGCAACGCCATTTGTGGCAAGGTCCACCTAACCACAGATACGTGGACCAGTAAGCACGGCCAGGGACGCTATATCTCACTAACTGCACACTGGATGAATGTAGTGGCGGCTGGGCCCCCGGCGGACAGTTCCTTGGCGCACGTCCTTCCGCCCCCTAGGATCGCAAGGCATCATTCTCTGCCTCCTGTAGCCTCCTCCTCCTACTCGGCTTCCTCCTCCACTGCTTCCACCAGCTCATCCGGTCAGCCACACACCTTCACCACCAACTTCAGCACAGCCCGGGGTAAACGTCAGCAGGCCATTCTGAAACTCATATGTTTGGGGGACAGGCCCCACAGCGCAAAGGAGTTGTGGCGGGGTATTGAACAACAGACCGACGAGTGGTTTCTGCCGGTGGGCCTCAAGCCAGGCCTGGTGGTATGCGATAATGGGCGAAATCTCGTGGCAGCTCTGGGACTAGCCGGTTTGACGCACATCCCTTGCCTGGCGCATGTGCTGAACTTGGTGGTGCAGAGGTTCATTCACCACTACCCCAACATGTCAGAGCTGCTGCATAAAGTGCGGGCCGTCTGTGCGCGCTTCCGCCGTTCACATCCTGCCGCTGCTCGCCTGTCTGCGCTACAGCGGAACTTCGGCCTTCCCGCTCACCGCCTCATATGCGACGTGCCCACCCGGTGGAACTCCACCTTGCACATGCTGGAGAGACTGTGCGAGCAGCAGCAGGCCATAGTGGAGTTTCAGCTGCAGCACGCTCGCGTCAGTCGTACTGCCGAACAGCACCACTTCACCACCAATGATTGGGCCTCCATGCGAGACCTGTGTGCCCTGCTGCGCTGTTTCGAGTACTCCACCAACATGGCCAGTGGCGATGACACTGTTATCAGCGTTACAATACCACTTCTATGTCTCCTTGAGAAAACACTTAGGGCAATGATGTTAGAGGAGGTGGCCCAGGTGGAGGAGGAGGAGGAGGATGAGGGCTCGTTTCTAACACTTTCGGGCCAGTCTGTTCGAAGTGGCTCAGAGGGAGGTTTGTTTAAGCAGCAGAGGACAGGTTCACAAGTCGCCAGCCAAGGCACTGTACTGGAGGACGAGGAGGATGAGGAGGAGGAGGTGGAGGGGGACGAGGATGACGCAAGTTCACAGCGGGGTGGCAGCCCAGGCCCATCACTGGTGCGTGGCTGGGGGGATACGGTGGACGATGACGATACGCCTCCCACAGAGGACAGCTTGTCCTTACCCATGGGTAGCCTGGCCCACATGAGCGAATATATGCTCCAATGCCTGCGCAACGACAGCAGAGTTGCCCACGTTTTAACGTGTGCAGACTACTGGGTGGCCACCCTGCTGGATCCCCGGTATAAAGACAATGTGCCCACTTTAATTCCTGAACTGGAGCGCGACCGTAAGATGCGCGAGTACAAGCGCACGCTGATAGAGGCGCTCTTGAGAGCATTCCCACATGTCACAGGGGAACAGGTGGAAGGTGAAGGCAGAGGAGTGGCAAGAGGTCGCCAACGCAGCTGTGTCACGGCCAGCTCATCTGAGGGCAGGGTTAGCATGGCAGAAATGTGGAAAAGTTTTGTCTCCACGCCACAGCTATCTGCACCGACACCTGATACGGAACGTGTTAGCAGGAGGCAGCATTTCACTAACATGGTTGAACAGTATGTCTGCACACCCCTCCACATCCTGACGGATGGTTCGGCCCCATTCAACTACTGGGTTTCGAAATTGTCCACGTGGCCAGAGTTAGCATGTTATGCCTTGGAGGTGCTTTCCTGCCCGGCGGCCAGCGTTTTATCTGAACGCGTATTCAGCACGGCAGGGGGCGTCATTACTGACAAGCGCAGCCGCCTGTCCACAGCCAACGTGGACAAGCTGACCTTCATAAAGATGAACCAGGCATGGATCCCACAGGACCTGTCCCTCCCTTGTGCAGAGTAGTCCTTATTAACTGCCTAAAACATGTCTTGTTGTGCTACGGGCCACTTCTTTATTTGATACAAATTTTATGAAACCCACAGTTGAATGAAACTCTTCTCTGTCTGGGCGCCGGGGCCTAACCAGATGAAAGTGGCCGGTTAAACTAACGGGTGACATGAAGCCATAACCTCTGCCATGCTACCTCTGTCTTCTGTCTGGGTGCTGAGGCCTAAGTCAAATAAAGCGGTCTTCTGCTGTGCTGGGGGATATGAAGCTAATCTCTGACCTCTCTCCTCTGTCTGGGTCCAAAGGCCTAAATCACTGAAAGAGGCCTTCTCCTGTGGTGAGTGATATGATGCCAGAATATGTGCTGTGGGGCCTCTCTCCTCTTCCTGGGTGCAGGGGTCAAATAAACTAAATTGTGGCCTACTCCTGTGGTGGTTGATATGATGCCTGATTCTCTGATGTGGAACCTCTCTCCTCTGTTTGGGTGAAGGGGTCAAAGTAACTAAATGGTGGCTTCTCCTGTGGTGGCTGATATGATGCCAGAATATGTGCTGTGGTGCCTCTCTCCTCTTCCTGGGTGCAGGGGTCAAAGTAACTCAATGGTGGCTTCTCCTGTGGTGGTTAGTATGATGCCAGAATATGTGCTGTGGGGCCTCTCTCCTCTTCCTGGGTGCAGGGGTCAAAGTAACTCAATGGTGGCTTCTCCTGTGGTGGCTGATATGATGCCAGAATATGTGCTGTGGTGCCTCTCTCCTCTTCCTGGGTGCGGGGGTCAAAGTAACTCAATGGTGGCTTCTCCTGTGGTGGCTGATATGATGCCAGAATATGTGCTGTGGGGCCTCTCTCCTCTTCCTGGGTGCAGGGGTCAAAGTAACTCAATGGTGGCTTCTCCTGTGCTGATTGATATAAAGCTGATGGTTGTGCCATCTGACATGGTTGCCAGGGTCTGATTCAATGGGGGCCTACTCCTGTGGTGGGTGATCTAAATGCCTGATTCTCTGCTGTGAAACCTCTCTCCTCCGTCTGGGTGTAGGGGTCAAAGTCTTTCAAAGTCGCCTTCTCCTGTGCTGATTGATATGAAACTGATGGTTGTGCCATCTGACATGGTTGCCGGGGTCCCATTAAATTGTGGCCTACTCCTGTGGTGGTTGATATGATGCCTGATTCTCTGATGTGGAACCTCTCTCCTCTGTTTGGGTGAAGGGGTCAAAGTAACTAAATGGTGGCTTCTCCTGTGGTGGCTGATATGATGCCAGAATATGTGCTGTGGGGCCTCTCTCCTCTTCCTGGGTGCAGGGGTCAAAGTAACTCAATGGTGGCTTCTCCTGTGGTGGCTGATATGATGCCAGAATATGTGCTGTGGTGCCTCTCTCCTCTTCCTGGGTGCGGGGGTCAAAGTAACTCAATGGTGGCTTCTCCTGTGGTGGCTGATATGATGCCAGAATATGTGCTGTGGTGCCTCTCTCCTCTTCCTGGGTGCGGGGGTCAAAGTAACTCAATGGTGGCTTCTCCTGTGGTGGCTGATATGATGCCAGAATATGTGCTGTGGTGCCTCTCTCCTCTTGCTGGGTGCAGGGGTCAAAGTAACTAAATGGTGGCTTCTCCTGTGGTGGTTGATATGATGCCTGATTCTCTGCTGTGAAACCTCTCTCCTCCATCTGGGTGTAGGGGTCAAAGTCTTTCAAAGTCGCCTTCTCCTGTGCTGATTGATATAAAGCTGATGGTTGTGCCATCTGACATGGTTGCCAGGGTCTGATTCAATGGGGGCCTACTCCTGTGGTGGGTGATCTAAATGCCTGATTCTCTGCTGTGAAACCTCTCTCCTCCGTCTGGGTGTAGGGGTCAAAGTCTTTCAAAGTCGCCTTCTCCTGTGCTGATTGATATGAAGCTGATGGTTGTGCCATCTGACATGGTTGCCGGGGTCCCATTAAATTGGGGCCTACTCCTGTGGTGGGTGATCTAAATGCCTGATTCTCTGCTTTGAAACCTCTCTCCTCTGTACGGGTGTAGGGGTCAAAGTCTGTCAAAGTCGCTTTCTCCTGTGCTGATTGATATGAAGCTGATGGTTGTGCCATCTGACATGGTTGCCGGGGTCCCATTAAATTGTGGCCTACTCCTGTGGTGGTTGATATGATGCCTGATTCTCTGATGTGGAACCTCTCTCCTCTGTTTGGGTGAAGGGGTCAAAGTAACTAAATGGTGGCTTCTCCTGTGGTGGCTGATATGATGCCAGAATATGTGCTGTGGGGCCTCTCTCCTCTTCCTGGGTGCAGGGGTCAAAGTAACTCAATGGTGGCTTCTCCTGTGGTGGCTGATATGATGCCAGAATATGTGCTGTGGTGCCTCTCTCCTCTTCCTGGGTGCGGGGGTCAAAGTAACTCAATGGTGGCTTCTCCTGTGGTGGCTGATATGATGCCAGAATATGTGCTGTGGTGCCTCTCTCCTCTTCCTGGGTGCGGGGGTCAAAGTAACTCAATGGTGGCTTCTCCTGTGGTGGCTGATATGATGCCAGAATATGTGCTGTGGGGCCTCTCTCCTCTTCCTGGGTGCAGGGGTCAAAGTAACTCAATGGTGGCTTCTCCTGTGGTGGTTAGTATGATGCCAGAATATGTGCTGTGGGGCCTCTCTCCTCTTCCTGGGTGCAGGGGTCAAAGTAACTCAATGGTGGCTTCTCCTGTGGTGGCTGATATGATGCCAGAATATGTGCTGTGGTGCCTCTCTCCTCTTCCTGGGTGCGGGGGTCAAAGTAACTCAATGGTGGCTTCTCCTGTGGTGGCTGATATGATGCCAGAATATGTGCTTTGGGGCCTCTCTCCTCTTCCTGGGTGCAGGGGTCAAAGTAACTCAATGGTGGCTTCTCCTGTGCTGATTGATATAAAGCTGATGGTTGTGCCATCTGACATGGTTGCCAGGGTCTGATTCAATGGGGGCCTACTCCTGTGGTGGGTGATCTAAATGCCTGATTCTCTGCTGTGAAACCTCTCTCCTCCGTCTGGGTGTAGGGGTCAAAGTCTTTCAAAGTCGCCTTCTCCTGTGCTGATTGATATGAAGCTGATGGTTGTGCCATCTGACATGGTTGCCGGGGTCCCATTAAATTGTGGCCTACTCCTGTGGTGGTTGATATGATGCCTGATTCTCTGATGTGGAACCTCTCTCCTCTGTTTGGGTGAAGGGGTCAAAGTAACTAAATGGTGGCTTCTCCTGTGGTGGCTGATATGATGCCAGAATATGTGCTGTGGGGCCTCTCTCCTCTTCCTGGGTGCAGGGGTCAAAGTAACTCAATGGTGGCTTCTCCTGTGGTGGCTGATATGATGCCAGAATATGTGCTGTGGTGCCTCTCTCCTCTTCCTGGGTGCGGGGGTCAAAGTAACTCAATGGTGGCTTCTCCTGTGGTGGCTGATATGATGCCAGAATATGTGCTGTGGTGCCTCTCTCCTCTTCCTGGGTGCGGGGGTCAAAGTAACTCAATGGTGGCTTCTCCTGTGGTGGCTGATATGATGCCAGAATATGTGCTGTGGTGCCTCTCTCCTCTTCCTGGGTGCAGGGGTCAAAGTAACTAAATGGTGGCTTCTCCTGTGGTGGTTGATATGATGCCTGATTCTCTGCTGTGAAACCTCTCTCCTCCATCTGGGTGTAGGGGTCAAAGTCTTTCAAAGTCGCCTTCTCCTGTGCTGATTGATATAAAGCTGATGGTTGTGCCATCTGACATGGTTGCCAGGGTCTGATTCAATGGGGGCCTACTCCTGTGGTGGGTGATCTAAATGCCTGATTCTCTGCTGTGAAACCTCTCTCCTCCGTCTGGGTGTAGGGGTCAAAGTCTTTCAAAGTCGCCTTCTCCTGTGCTGATTGATATGAAGCTGATGGTTGTGCGATCTGACATGGTTGCCGGGGTCCCATTAAATTGGGGCCTACTCCTGTGGTGGGTGATCTAAATGCCTGATTCTCTGCTTTGAAACCTCTCTCCTCCGTCCGGGTGTAGGGGTCAAAGTCTGTCAAAGTCGCCTTCTCCTGTGCTGATTGATATAAAGCTTATGCTTGTGCCATCTGACATGGTTGCCGGGGTCTGATTCAATGGTGGCCTACTCCTGTGGTGGGTGATCTAAATGCCTGATTCTCTGCTGTGTAACCTCTCTCCTCCGTCTGGGTGTAGGGGTCAAAGTCTTTCAAAGTCGCCTTCTCCTGTGCTGATTGATATGAAGCTGATGGTTGTGCCATCTGACATGGTTGCCGGGGTCCCATTAAATTGTGGCCTACTCCTGTGGTGGTTGATATGATGCCTGATTCTCTGATGTGGAACCTCTCTCCTCTGTTTGGGTGAAGGGGTCAAAGTAACTAAATGGTGGCTTCTCCTGTGGTGGCTGATATGATGCCAGAATATGTGCTGTGGGGCCTCTCTCCTCTTCCTGGGTGCAGGGGTCAAAGTAACTCAATGGTGGCTTCTCCTGTGGTGGCTGATATGATGCCAGAATATGTGCTGTGGTGCCTCTCTCCTCTTCCTGGGTGCGGGGGTCAAAGTAACTCAATGGTGGCTTCTCCTGTGGTGGCTGATATGATGCCAGAATATGTGCTGTGGTGCCTCTCTCCTCTTCCTGGGTGCGGGGGTCAAAGTAACTCAATGGTGGCTTCTCCTGTGGTGGCTGATATGATGCCAGAATATGTGCTGTGGTGCCTCTCTCCTCTTCCTGGGTGCAGGGGTCAAAGTAACTAAATGGTGGCTTCTCCTGTGGTGGTTGATATGATGCCTGATTCTCTGCTGTGAAACCTCTCTCCTCCATCTGGGTGTAGGGGTCAAAGTCTTTCAAAGTCGCCTTCTCCTGTGCTGATTGATATAAAGCTGATGGTTGTGCCATCTGACATGGTTGCCAGGGTCTGATTCAATGGGGGCCTACTCCTGTGGTGGGTGATCTAAATGCCTGATTCTCTGCTGTGAAACCTCTCTCCTCCGTCTGGGTGTAGGGGTCAAAGTCTTTCAAAGTCGCCTTCTCCTGTGCTGATTGATATGAAGCTGATGGTTGTGCCATCTGACATGGTTGCCGGGGGTCCCATTAAATTGGGGCCTACTCCTGTGGTGGGTGATCTAAATGCCTGATTCTCTGCTTTGAAACCTCTCTCCTCCATCCGGGTGTAGGGGTCAAAGTCTGTCAAAGTCGCCTTCTCCTGTGCTGATTGATATAAAGCTTATGCTTGTGCCATCTGACATGGTTGCCGGGGTCTGATTCAATGGTGGCCTACTCCTGTGGTGGGTGATCTAAATGCCTGATTCTCTGCTGTGTAACCTCTCTCCTCCGTCTGGGTGTAGGGGTCAAAGTAACTAAATGGTGGCCTACTCCTGTGGTGGGTGATATGATGCCTGGTTCTCTGCTGTGGGACCTCTCTCTTTTGTCTGGGTGCTGTGGTCAAAATAATAGTAAGTGACCTTCTCCATTGGTGGGTGACTTGAAGCCTGATTCTGTGCTATGGGACCTCACTCCAATTAATATTGTTTAATTTTTATTTATTTTATGTTAACTCATCATTTCCCTATCTACATTTGTTTGCAGGGGATTTAACTACATTTTGCTGCCTTTTGCAGCCCTCTAGCCCTTTCCGGGTGTGTTTTACAGCCTTTTTAGTGCCCAAAAGTTCGGGTCCCCATTGACTTCTATGGGGTTCGGGTTCGGGATGAAGTTCGGGTCGAGTTCGGATCCCGAACCCGAACATTTTTCGAAAGTTCGGCCGAACTCGTCGAACCCGAACATCCAGGTGTTCGCTCAACTCTACTTAGGAGGATAAGGACAATAGCAACAGGTAATGGTATCGTTGTATTATAATGGCTAGTCATCCATTAGAAGGATAAGGACAAAAGAAGCAGGTAATGGTAATGGTGTATTATAAGGCCTACACATAACTCAGAAGGATAAGGACAACAGCAGCAGTCAATGGTAATGGTGTATTATAAGGCCTAGACATAACTCAAAAGGATTAGGACAACAGCATCAGCAGGTAGATGGTAAGTTAACGGTGTAGTTTAATGTCTACACATTGCTTGGCTAGAGTCTGCATGAACAGACAGCAGCATGTTCTTAGTTTGCAGCAGGAAGGTGTTCACAGGAATAAGCCCCTGCCATACTGGTGAAACTACAAAAATAAAGGTATGCAACCCCAACAGCAGTATGATTGTTCTTCAATTACATCAGGAATGTCATTGTCACTACCAGAGCTTTGGGACGTTCTCACAGCTCTGTTTCTCCACCCCTGTGATGATGTCACTACTAGAGCTGGGAGGAGTTCTCACTACTCTGTTTACTTTTGGTTTCTTTCACCACAGCTGTCCTTCATGTGTTTGATTTTCCTCTCTTTATATCACCCCTCCTCCTATGATAGGATGTGGATTATAGTTCTCACTTCAGTTGTAGCTCTGGCTTTAGTTTCTTCACTTGTAGCTATCAGTTCACTGGACCTGTGTTCTGCTGCAGCTAGCACTCCGGATATTGCCAGCCTGTCCTTGGATCCGTCTTCTCTGCGGCTGCAACACCGTCAGCTAAGTGTGCAGACATTGTTGTGTTCCTGTTTATTTTCTGACTGGATCTGAGGTGGCCACGGTTCCCTCCATATACTGAGTAGGGCACTGGTGGCCGTGCCCCTTCCACTATTGTAGGGGTTACAGTGGTCATTAGTCTTAGGCACGTGGGCATGCCTCTTTCCGCCATTTGGATCCGGGCATGTGCTTTAGCAGAATAGGGAGAGCGTTGAGGGTCGGACAGGGGTCACCCGTTATCCTCCCTAGTTCTGGGTCCAGTCAGTAGCTCTGTACTGTGTATTACTATTGTTGCCCACATACAGCCGTGACATTATAATCCACCAAAACCGTCCTTTTTTGACATGGATCCGCTTTCTGGCCTGGTTGACCGCATGCAGGGTCTTTCTTTGGAAGTAGCGGATCTCCGTCAATCTATGACTCAGCTTCAAGCATTGGGCCCTGCTCTGGCTCATGGAGTCTGTTGCGAGCCAAAGGTCTCACTTCCGGAGACGTTCTCCGGGGGCAGTGAGAATTTTGTTCGTTTCAGAGAGGCATGCAAACTCCATTTTTGCTTGTGTCCTCACTCTTCTGGTAATCAAGAGCAGAGGGTGAGGATTGTCATCTCCCTGCTCAGGGGTAATGCTCAGACTTGGGCTTTTTCGCTGCCATCAGGGGATCCCTCCCTTCGATCCGTGGAGGGATTTTTTGTGGCCCTGGGGCAGATTTATGATGACCCGGATCGTGTTGCTCTGGCCGAATCTAACCTACGTGTTTTATGCCAGAACAAACAGTCTGCGGAGCTTTATTGTTCTGAATTTCGGAGATGGGCAGCTGATTCGGGTTGGAATGATGCTGCACTCCGGAGTCAGTTCTGTCATGGTCTCTCGGAGAGATTAAAAGATGCGTTTGCTTTCCATGAGAGACCAACGTCCTTAGAGTCTGCCATGTCATTGGCGGTACGCCTTGACAGGCGTCTAAGAGAAAGAAACGAGACCTCTCTGTCCAGCCATTGTCAGTCTAGGGGAAGTGGTGCGGACTCATTCAGTGTGCAGGGGCCTCATCCTGTCTCGCTCCCCTCTGAGGAGGAGCCCATGCAGCTAGCTCGACTTGCCCCTGATAAAAGAGGATTTAGTCCTCAGAGTATGGTCTGTTTTTGTTGTGGGGGCATAGGTCATTTGGCAAATGTTTGTCCATCTAGGAGATTCTTGAACCGTACTAAGAGCGATAATAAGAGAAAAATCTCAAAAGGTAAATCATCAAGTTCTGCTTCATCTGCTACTTTGGGCAAAGTTGATGTAGGATTTGATGCTTTTCCTCTGACCTGCAGTTCCCGTTTTCTCCTGTCTGCCAGGGTGGCGCTAGAGAGCAAAGTCATTTCTTGTGAGATTTTTGTCGATAGTGGAGCGGCCGTCAATCTTATTGACACTCAATTTGTAGCCATGCATGGTTTTCAGGTTTGCACATTAGATAAAGATATACCTGTTTTTGCTATTGACTCTGCTCCACTCTCACAGAGATCTCTGAAAGGCATTGTTCACAATATCCGGCTAGCTGTAGGTGACACTCATGTGGAGGATATATCTTGTTTTGTCCTTAACGGATTGCCGTCTCCTCTAGTTTTGGGGTTACCCTGGCTCACTAGACATAACCCCACTATTGATTGGCAAGGAAGGCAAATAAATGAGTGGAGTGACTTTTGTAGAGAGAATTGTCTCACAGCGACTTTTGCAGAGGTGTCTACTAAAACGGTGCCATCATTTCTCTCTGATTTCTCGGACGTGTTTTCCGAGAGCGGTGTTCAGGAGCTACCTCCTCACCGGGAGTTTGACTGTCCCATTAACCTCATTCCCGGCGCCAAGCTGCCAAAAGCACGCCTCTACAATCTCTCACAACCGGAAAGAATCGCTATGCGAACTTACATCTCCGAGAGTCTCGAAAAGGGGCATATTCGTCCCTCAAAGTCACCTGTGGCCGCGGGTTTTTTTTTTTGTTAAAAAGAAAGATGGCTCTCTGAGACCTTGCCTAGATTTTAGGGAGCTGAACCGTATCACGATTCGCGATCCCTATCCCCTTCCTCTGATCCCGGACCTCTTCAATCAAATTGTTGGGGCCAAGGTGTTTTCCAAATTGGATTTGAGAGGCGCGTACAACCTGGTCAGGGTCAGAGAGGGGGATGAATGGAAAACGGCCTTTAATACCCCTGACGGGCATTTCGAGAATCTCGTTATGCCTTTCGGCCTGATGAATGCTCCGGCCGTCTTTCAGCATTTTGTTAATAGTATTTTCTATCATTTAATGGGGAAATTTGTATTGGTGTATCTTGATGATATTTTGATTTTTTCCCCTGATGTTCAGACCCATCAGGATCATCTTTTTCAGGTTCTGCAGATTCTGCGGGAAAATAAATTGTACGCCAAGCTGGAGAAATGTCTTTTTATGGTATCGGAGATTCAATTTCTGGGTTTTCTCCTCTCTGCTTCTGGTTTTCGCATGGATCCCGAGAAGGTCCGTGCTGTACTTGAGTGGGAGCTTCCTGAGAATCAGAAGGCATTGATGCGCTTTCTGGGTTTTGCGAACTATTACAGAAAGTTCATTTTGAATTATTCCTCTGTTGTCAAACCCCTCACTGACATGACAAAAAAGGGGGCGGATTTTTCCTCTTGGTCGGAGGAGGCGCTTGCAGCCTTTTCTAAGATTAAAGAGAATTTTGCGTCTGCTCCCGTCTTGGTGCATCCCGATGTTTCCTTACCTTTTATTGTTGAGGTGGATGCTTCCGAGGTGGGTGTGGGTGCGGTTTTGTCCCAGGGCCCTTCCCCTGCCAAGTGGCGACCCTGTGCCTTTTTCTCTAAAAAACTCTCCCCGGCAGAGAGAAACTATGATGTGGGCGATAGGGAGTTGTTGGCCATCAAGTTGGCTTTCGAGGAATGGCGCCATTGGTTGGAGGGGGCCAGGCACCCTATCACCGTTTTTACCGACCATAAGAATCTGGCATACTTGGAGTCGGCCAGGCGTATGAATCCGAGACAGGCCAGATGGTCTCTGTTCTTCTCCAGATTTAATTTTGTTGTTACATTCCGACCTGGGATAAAAAATGTGAAGGCTGATGCTCTCTCTCGCTGTTTTCCGGGAGGAGGAAACTCTGAGGACCCGGGTCCCATTTTGGCGGAGGGGGTAGTTGTTTCTGCTCTATATTCTGATTTGGAGGCCGAGGTCCAGGCTGCCCAGACTGAGACACCTGCCCGTTGTCCTTCTGGGAAGTTGTTCGTGCCTCCTGAGCTACGTCACAAACTCTTTAAGGAGCATCATGATACGGTTCTTGCTGGTCACCCCGGGAGTAGAGCCACGGTGGATCTCATTGCTCGGAGATTTTGGTGGCCGGCTCTTCGTAAGTCAGTGGAGGGTTTTGTGGCTGCTTGTGAGACGTGCGCTCGCGCTAAGGTCCCTCGTTCACGGCCTTCAGGTTCCCTTCTCCCGTTACCCATTCCTTCCCGTCCTTGGACACACCTGTCCATGGACTTTATCACGGATCTTCCTCGTTCCTCGGGGAAGTCGGTGATCCTGGTGGTGGTGGACCGTTTTAGCAAGATGGCTCATTTCGTACCTTTCCCTGGTTTACCTAATGCTAAAACGTTGGCGCAAGCTTTTGTCGACCATATTGTTAAATTGCACGGCATTCCCTCTGATATTGTTTCCGATAGAGGCACGCAGTTTGTGTCCAGGTTCTGGAAGGCTTTCTGTTCTCGCCTGGGGGTTCGGCTGTCCTTCTCTTCTGCTTTTCATCCGCAGTCGAATGGTCAGACTGAGCGCCTCAATCAGAATCTGGAGACATATTTGCGCTGTTTTGTTTCAGAGAACCAGGAGGATTGGTGTTCATTTCTCCCTCTTGCCGAGTTTGCTCTGAACAACCGTCGTCAGGAATCTTCTGATAAGTCACCATTCTTTGGTGCATATGGGTTCCATCCACAGTTTGGGACATTCTCGGGAGGGGCTCTTTCTGGTTTACCGGAGGAGGAGAGATTTTCCTCGTCTTTGTCTACCATTTGGCAAAAGATTCAGGGTAATCTTAAAAAGATGAGTGAGAGGTATAAGCGTGTGGCTGATAAGAGACGTGTGCCTGGTCCGGACCTGAATGTGGGTGATCTGGTGTGGTTGTCTACTAGAAACATTAAGTTGAAGGTTCCCTCCTGGAAATTGGGTCCCAAGTTTATTGGGCCTTATAAAATCTTGTCAGTCATCAATCCTGTTGCCTTCCGTCTTGATCTTCCACGGGTTTGGAAGATACATAATGTATTTCACAGATCTCTCTTAAAACCATATGTCCAGCCCACGGTACCCTCCTCTTTGCCTCCTCCTCCGATTTTGGTTGATGGCAATCTGGAGTTTGAGGTTTCCAGAATTGTGGACTCTCGCATGGTCCGCGGTTCTCTTCAGTACCTCGTTCATTGGAAGGGTTATGGTCCTGAGGAGAGGATGTGGGTTCCGGTGTCGGACATTAAAGCCACTCGCCTCATCAGGGCATTTCATAGGGCTCATCCTGAGAAGGTGGGTCCTGGGTGTCCGGAGTCCACCCGTAGAGGGGGGGGGTACTGTCACTACCAGAGCTTTGGGACGTTCTCACAGCTCTGTTTCTCCACCCCTGTGATGATGTCACTACTAGAGCTGGGAGGAGTTCTCACTACTCTGTTTACTTTTGGTTTCTTTCACCACAGCTGTCCTTCATGTGTTTGATTTTCCTCTCTTTATATCACCCCTCCTCCTATGATAGGATGTGGATTATAGTTCTCACTTCAGTTGTAGCTCTGGCTTTAGTTTCTTCACTTGTAGCTATCAGTTCACTGGACCTGTGTTCTGCTGCAGCTAGCACTCCGGATATTGCCAGCCTGTCCTTGGATCCGTCTTCTCTGCGGCTGCAACACCGTCAGCTAAGTGTGCAGACATTGTTGTGTTCCTGTTTATTTTCTGACTGGATCTGAGGTGGCCACGGTTCCCTCCATATACTGAGTAGGGCACTGGTGGCCGTGCCCCTTCCACTATTGTAGGGGTTACAGTGGTCATTAGTCTTAGGCACGTGGGCATGCCTCTTTCCGCCATTTGGATCCGGGCATGTGCTTTAGCAGAATAGGGAGAGCGTTGAGGGTCGGACAGGGGTCACCCGTTATCCTCCCTAGTTCTGGGTCCAGTCAGTAGCTCTGTACTGTGTATTACTATTGTTGCCCACATACAGCCGTGACAGTCATTCCATCCATTAAAATTTTAATATTTTCCATAATAAACTTTTAGCCTAATTTTTTTTAAAGATTGTAAAGGCCCCAATAAATTTGTCCAATATAGTTGTATGTATGTATGTATATATATATATATATATATATATATATATATATAGAGAGAGAGAGAGAGAGAGAGAGAGAGAGAGAGAGAGAGAGAGAGAGAGAGAGAGAGAAAGCCAAATGCCACATCATTTCCTCAAGAAATTGTGTGTTCACTAAATAAAAAGCAAATTTTTGGTCCACACAATGAGACCTTTATCACGCAGTGACAAAAGTGAATAGTGCCAAGTACAAAGCTAAATACCCAATCAGGATATTTTTCAAAGTAAAAATATTATTAAGTGCATCAATGAAAATTTGCCTACTAGTATAAAAAAAAGTTTATTTTTTAAATATAAGGTACATAATAGACAAGTATCCATACAGTGAAGAGAATAATAATTTCACTAACACTATGTTGCTTAATAATATGTGCTTAATTAATCAGAGTGACAACTTAAAAAAAAATTGTTCAAAAACCAATGGAGTTTTTAAAAAAAACAGCTGTTCCGATAAAAAAAATTAATGGAGTTCACATAATCACATAGTCGTTCACATAATGGAGTTCACATAATCACAGGTCGTTCACATAATCACGTCTTCGCACCTGAAATTGAACACAAACTGAGCCACAAACGTATAATATCTATGCGGTCACATGATCACAACCATGGAAATTAGTATAATCACTCACAAAATGGTGACATAGCTTAAAGAACATTATATACTACACTGTTTATACATCAAATTTTTTAATTGTGTTTAGATAAAATCAGCATGTGCTAATTATCATCACATATTTGTCAAGAAGTAACATAAAATAAAAATGTATATATCGATATTTACATGTGGCATTAACTCTCCATTCCCAAATACAGATTACCACATGGATAAGTATAACGCCAGTCACACCCAACCATGTCGTGAGGTCAACCAGAAAGTCTGGCATCTTGTTCAGGACGACAGACAACAGCGTGTTCAAACCTAAATCCGTATTTATAAAAAAAAATTAAAAAAAAATACAATAATACAACTTTATTAGGTCCTGTACAATGTTAGGCTACTTTCACACTAGCGTTCGGGGCTCCGCTTGTGAGTTCCGTTTGAAGGTTTTCACAAGTGGCCCTGAACGGATACGTCCAGCCCTAATGCATTCTGAGTGGAGGCGGATCTGCTCAGAATGCATCAGTCTGGCACCGTTTGTCCTCCGCTCCGCTCAGCAGGCGGACACCTGAACGCTGCTTGCAGCGTTCGGGTGTCCGCCTGGCCGTGCGGAGGCAAACGGATCCGTCCAGACTTACAATGTAAGTCAATGGGGACGGATCCGTTTTAAGTTGACACAATATGGCTCAATTTTCAAACGGATCCGTCCCCCATTGACTTTCAATATAAAGTCAAAACGGATCCGTTTGGATTATCATGAACAAAAAAAAAAAAAAATTTTTTTTTTTTTTTTTGTTCATGGTAATGCAAACGGATCCGTTCTGAACGGATCTAAGCGTTTGCATTATAGGTGCGGATCCGTCTGTGCAGATACCAGACGGATCCGCACCTAACGCAGGTGTGAAAGTAGCCTTAACTGTACAAGACCTTTTGACAAGGGAAGGCCATTTTATTAAAGATTTTATATATATATATGTATAAAAATAAAAATATTGACAATATACTGTAGGTGAGGGACTGCTGGTCAGCTGACCCTCTAAAACATTATATGCGAGGGTGTTGGAACCGATAAAATTGACATCTATGATACAGCTTTGATGCAAAGATGTTCCTTGATATCTTGAACTGAATCAGCCTGGGTCTGCTTGATATGCAAATGAGGACCATCAAAGGATTCTTGGGGCAGGACACTGATGAAAGGAAGATCGGCCAGGACTGTCACATCCTGGGGAAAGCCCGACCCCCTGCTGGTATTTACTGCCCACACCTGTGTCAGCAAGGACATACATGCTGGGATGGGGGCAGAGGTTTATGATATAACTTTCTTCCTTTGTAATTACCTGCACTAACCTAGCTCACAAATAGGAGCAATGGTGACCTTGGTGACCTCTGGGACAAGACAAGTCTTCCTGGACTCTACAATCAAGAATGTGATTTGCTGAGACCTGCTGGAGAGGAGTGTTCTGAGTACAGAGAAAAGCCCATGGCATGTGTGACTGAGAGAGAGAATGGTGTAGCTAGCTCAAGGATCCTGACCCCCTCCAATCCCCTCTCCCATTCCCTTAATTATATTTAGAATGTAGGTATATCCCTATTTGTAAATAAATCCAACACTGACTTAAGATACAGTTGTTCTTCAGTAATTTAAGGCACCCGTAAAGCAGAGCACATTCTACATTTGGCACCCCAGAAAGAGTGTGGAAATTCCTAAATCCACATAGAACCTATAAGACGGAATTGCTCTAATTCAAATTGCTGAAAGAACAGACCAGACCTTTTGCACAGATTCCGTGGTGAAGTCAGCTGGATCTTGGACTTCGTAGAAGGATTGAAAGTGTGGTGAGTTATTCATTGGATATGCAAAAGTTCTAATTGTTTGTTGTCCTTGAGTGTATGTGGAGTTGTAATAGTGGATAAAGTATTGAATGCTGTATGTTAATGAGCGTTAAAGCAGAGGAAAGTGTGGATTCTCTGTAGAGGAACAATTTGTGCTTGTGGTCGTGGCTACCACGTACGTATGTACCTAACCCTACCTGGGATACCCTACCCCTAAGCGGTCAGAGTTGTGCCGCAACCGCGTCGTGGAGGGACGCCTGAAAGAGGGCATCCCCTTTGAGAGTAACAGTAAAAAGGGGTGGGTGGGAGGGTGAACTCTGCACGTCGTACACATGTGGGAGGGCGCCGGCCGTTAAAGTAGGTGGCCAAGCCCCTCCCACAAATACAGGCCAATGAATCGGCCTTACACTTGTGGTCGTGGAGGGACGCCTGAAAGAGGGCAAAAGACATATTGATAGGCAGAAGTAATTTATTACAACGTCATTACAAAGCCAGAGTCTGAAAGGCTGTCGACATTTCAGTTTCGGGGTGAGGTATATAACGGTTGAAACATGACGAGCGCCAACGTCCTAGTTTCTGAATGACATGCGCCGGCACTCGATTTTTGGATGCCACGGACGCAGCACCTATGCAGAACGAATGTCCTGAAATTGTGGCAGGGTCGCCGCCCAAGCTGGCCACCAGTGACCTCACATGGGATATGAACTGGTGCGTAGTGAGTGGAACCACCCCGAAGGGCAACAGTGGACTGTTTGGCCCGGACCCTGACAAGGCAGATCGTAGCTGACGGAGCACCGCGACGGGGCACCATTGGTGAGATGTGGGAAAGAAGGATACCGGGACAGGGGGGCCCACCTGGGAGGTTTTAGACGTCCTGAGCAGTAGTACGAATCCTTCGGAGTTCCGGACCAGCTGGCTGACCGTGAGGAACCTGCTACTGCCAGGAGAACAAGTGAACTCCCCAGGTCTTAGGAAGCCGTAAAAGGCTAGATAGATGGCGGATTTGAGTACCAAGCTGGGCAAAACCCCGAAAGGATTACTGTCCAGGACGTCGGATAGTCCACGGAAAAGGGGGCCGGTGACCGCTTGCCTGCGCACTTGGCTTTGAGGTCCGCATTTGCTCAAACCCTTGAGTGCGGCCTTGACGGCATGCATGGTAAACACTGATGCTCGTTCGGGATGACTAACCGAGAGGAAATGTTGCACTCCCGCCAGGTACGACCTCACTGTACCGTGGGAGAGCTTGCGCACTGAGTGGCAGTAACCAATGAACGCCAGGATGTACTCTGGAAAAGTGGATTCCCCCTGAGGACATTCCCCTTGGAACCTGCAGAACGTCTTCCACCCGGTGTTGTATGCTCTGGATGTGTTAGGCGAGAGGGAATTGTGTATCAAAACGTGGGCCGTCTTGAGGTGGTCGGTTACGTTAGTATTAAGGACTCGTGAGGAGTGACGGTGGCGCCTGTCGTATCTGCCTCTGGCATGATCTGTAAGAAACGGGAGAAGTTAGCCCTCGACAAGGCGTCAGCAGCCAAGTTTTGCGCACCTGGCACGTGCGCACTATAAACATGGAAATGGTGACGTAGGGAGAGCTGTACTAACCGTCTGAGGAAACACATGACGTGGCTTGACTTTGACAACCCACTGTTAACGATGTCTACCACGGCTGTATTGTCAGTCACAAACAGGACAGACTGATTTGTCCAAAGACTGCCCCATATGTGGGCGGCTACCATAATGGGGTACAGCTCGAACAGTGCCGAGGTTTGGAGGAATCTCGGGATTCGTCCCACCTCGGCAGGCCATCCGTCTGCAACCCAGTGGGTGCCAAAGATGGCGGCAAACCCTGAGCTTGCCGCCACGTCTGAGAAGACTATGGGGGACTGACTCGACAGCTCGGGTACGAATAGAGACACCCCGTTCCACTGGCCCAGGAAATGGTCCCACATATGGAGATCCGCTAAGGCCTGACTGTCCAGGCACACTGGGCTGTCCTGCTCCGGGGCGGTGCTCAAGAGCGCCAGCAGGCGGGATATGAACGTTCTGCCCTGCGGGATGATGCGCATGGCAAAATTTAACATGCCCAGTAGAGACTGGAGATCAGTCTTAGTGACCACGGTTGTGACTGCAAACCTACGGATGACCTCTCTAATTCTTGTTAGCTTGTCCGCAGGCAACCTAGCTAACATGTGCTGGGAGTCTAACTCAATGCCCAGGAAGGTGATCACTGTGGATGGACCTTCTACTTTCTTGGGGGAAACTGGTACCCCTAACTGGGAAAAACACCTCAGCAACTTCCCCAACCCTAGGGGAATTGCCCCTGGCCTCTCGATCAGTAAGAAGTCATCTAAGTAGTGGATGACAAATTCACAGTGAATCTTGTGTACCAAAACCCAGTGGAGGGCCTGAGCCAACTGATCGAAGAGCCACGGGCTGCTCTTGGAACCAAAGGTGAGTTTCGTAGAGAAATAATACAGGCCTCTCCATTTGATGCCGTGCCACTGCCAAAGAGCTGGCATGATGGGAAGCAACTTAAAGGCATCCGATATGTCGGCCTTGGACAACATGGACCCGGGACCCGTTTTCATGATAATGGCGATAGCCTGGTCAATCGAAGAATATCTCATGCCAACTTCTTCTGAAGGAATGAGGGAGTTGAGGCTGGGGACCTGGGAGCCATGCGGGGCAGATAAGTCAATAATGAGTCTCTCCTTCTTGCTGAACTTGCCTGTGACGACCCCAACGGGACTGACTCTCCATCGTTGAAAAGGGGGCACTCCGAAAGGACCGATTAAGAACCCTTTGTTTAACTCGGACTCTATTAGTGTGTCTACGGAACCGGGGTTCCTTTCGGCTGACTGAAGGTTCCTGCACTCGTATGTAACCTCTGGAGTCGTGATTAACCCCGTATAGAAGCCCTCATGAAACCCTGACACCAGGAACTGTACAAACCCTGGATTGTGGTGACCTCGCAAGTACTCCTGTAAACAACTAGTATTGACCACACTTATGTAATTCTTCACCGATTTTAATGAGCAAGCTACTCGGGGGTGGGCCCTGAAACAGTTGGTACAGATATGTAACAGACGGCATTGCCCGAAATGACAAGACGCGTATTTATAGTTGTTACATATCTGGGCCCTTCCTAGCTGAACGATGGGCCGGCCTAGCTTGTCTACCGAACTGGGGGGTCTGAAGACGTCAAGTGGTCCAGCTGAAGAGCTGGAGGGGTATGAGGCCGTGCTGACAGCTGACTTATGGCACCACTCTACCGAGTGGAAGATAGACTGACAGGCAGAACAGGAGGGAGCTTTCAGGCCTGCAAAGTGTCTGCAGAATAACTCGGTGTCCAGATTGGACCAGTCTGTGACGTGTTGGAATTGGGAAAGAGCCGCTGCTGCTTTGGCTGAGAATGAACAGTGATAATCATAGAATGCATTCCCTCCATACCTATGACCCAATTCTGTGACCCGAAAGAGGTACAGGTCTAGCTCCTCCCTCCTGTCCGGCCTGGCAGTACATATAACATCCCTAAAAAGGCTGAAAGCCATGACGAACTCCGGAATGGTCAGCTTGCGGTTAAGCCGGTGGTCACGGCTTCTTAGCACCACCGAGACCTCCCCGCAAGCTATGACCTTGTTGTCAGACAGGTCCCTGGAGGCTATCAGCAGTGAAGCGAGATTGACATCCCTACCCTCTAGGATGTCTTTCCTGATGCTGATCGGGACAAAATGAGACGGAGCCACGTTGGGGACGGGCTGGGCAGTACGAATCTCCGTTATGGCAGAGGTGGAGGCGACCGGAACCTCGGGGGAGGAAACAGGGAAGACTGAGCTGCGAGCCTCGATAGACTCCAATCTCGCCTGCATGGAAGTGACGGCAGACGTCAGACTGTTCAGCATGACGTGTATCTGAGTCAGCGACGTTTGCATCGTGGTCGCAGGGGGATCATTACTACTGGGCACCAGGGAGTCTTTCCATAGCCGATATAGCTCCGCTTTTCTGGCAGATGCCGGGAAAGGGACGCCCCGCCTTGTCAGCTCCGCCATAAGCCTGGGGATGGTCCACGCATGCAGGGATGGTATACTGCCCCCTTCGGATGTCCCTGCTACGATTTCATCCACTGACGCTTCAACAATGTCTGACGCGTGCGACATCACAGCTGTGGAAACAGTAACGTAAGGTGACCGGCTAACCTGGACGACCCCCGGTATCCGTGAAGCTGTTTTAAGAACGTAATGGAAAAAGGTGCACTGTCCCTGTGAAGAACGCACACTAACACCAGAAAAGCCGTGAAGGAGTGGCCAGGAACCGCCACCCGGAAGTCCATGCAAGGAGACCTGACGTACTTACCAACTGAGAAACTCTATACTCTAACCCCCGCGGAAATTTGATGAAAATAGAACAACCTGGATGTAAAATAGTGCATGAGACACAACCCTGCTAACGGCCGGTACCTCCCCGTCCCTCAACGTGTACCCCCACTACCTTGTTCGACAAGGAAAACCAACTGAGATCCAAACAAACTTCTTTCTGGGTTTTTTTTGTTTTTTTTCACTCTTTCGGACCTGGAAAACAACAACAACACCAAAGAAACCAGTCAAATGCGTAAGGTTCAATTTAATGTAACGTGAGCTGTGAGTTGAAGGTTTCACTGATGGATGGGAGTGGCGTTGATCGACGTTGACCACCCCCTGGCTCTTAACTGGCGTCTGCGATGAACCCCTACCTATCTAAGCGGCACGGCGGCCCGTGCCAGACTTTGGGTGCGGGTGAGGAGCGGGCCATTGCGTCCCTCACCATGCTCCACGGCAACCGCGTGGGGAGCGCAGAGCTCCCTGGCACCGAGAACCAGGTGGGGGAGACCTTTGGGCAACGGCTCACGCCCCACGCAGACACGATTTGGGCGCCACGTGGAGAGCTAACGCGTGTCCCTGATAGGGTGCGCAGTGCGGGGGGCCCCCTCCATCCAAGGGCTGGCCTGCCCGCCGGCTGAGCACTCCTACCGCGTGGGGAGCAGCGTAGCCCTCTGGCATGAAAACCGGCACAGGGGGGACCCTCGGCAGCGAGGCCCCCACCTTGCCGATAAACTGGGAATGACGTGTGGGGGGCCTCGCCGGTCCCTGATGGAGTGCTCAGTGCGGGGGTGCCCCCCTTCTTCTGAGGGGCCGACCCACCGCCGGCTGGGCACCTCCACCGCGTGGGGAAACAGCGCTGCCCCCTGGCTTGATTGGGGAAGGGGGGAGGCCTTATGTGACACCGCCTCCACCCCTTGCCAACCGAGGACGTGCCGCGTGGGGGGCCTCGCTGGTCCCTGATGGAGTGCTCAGTGCGGGGGTGCCCCCCTTCTTCTGAGGGGCCGACCCACCGCCGGCTGGGCACCTCCACCGAGGTAAGCGGAGGAGGCGGGCGGGGGGGGGCCTCTGACGGCCGTGGCCCCGCCCCCCCGCTGGTGAACAACCGCGATGTTAGTGACTTAGGCGGCGGAGGAGGGGAGCGCTGTCTCCGTCGGGCTCCACCCCCCTGCCGGAGACCGAAGGCGTGCCGTTGCCGAACAGCCAGGAGGGGACCTCCGACTCGTCAAGGCCCCGCCTCTCGCCGTGCTGACATGATGTGACGGAGTGGTCCGGAGCATGGGGGCCCCTGCTTACCAAAGGGCCGACCGCCGACCGGACGTCCACTCACCTTGCCTGTTGACACAGAATGCCAGGTACGAGCGCACGCTTCCTGCGAAACTCTGCACGTCGTACACATGTGGGAGGGCGCCGGCCATTAAAGTAGGTGGCCAAGCCCCTCCCACAAATACAGGCCAATGAATCGGCCTTACACTTGTTTGGAATCTTCACTTGAGTTCAGACTAAGTGTGTGCATGTATGTAAAGACATTGTGGGAACACTGAAAAGTTTGGTTCTTTGTCTTGTTCACTTGTGAGTGTGTACTGGCAGTACAATAGCTTGTATTTTAATAGTTGTATCTTGTGTTGAGTGTACATTGGTGAAATGGAACTGGCCTATAGTTATGTTAAGAAATATGCCTCTGCCAAATATCATTCATGTGCAGATGAACCTCTTAAGAGTCAAGTTAATGCGTTGTTGTCTCAGTGTCAGCAACATAATGACAAGCTGCAGAGTAGACCACTTACAAACAAAGGTAACAAACAGAAATTGGCTAACGAAATTGCGGTATTGCTCAGAATCACAGAAATTTCTGAGCAAATGGGGGAGCAATGGAGAGCAGAAAGGAGTCATCTTGGAGAGCAGATAGAGAAAATTGGAGATAATCTTAGTAGCATTGCAACTGCCTCCAGTGTTGAAATGGATGACTTGAGGGCTACTGTGTGCAATTTATCCGAAAGAAATTGTGAGCTGCAAGAACAATTGGAACAATGCAATGCAAACTTTGATATGAAGAGTAGGCTTGTTGGTTCATTGCAACTAAAATTATCTCATATGGAGGAATTGGTAATGTCTTTGGAGAGGAAATTGGAAGATGCAAACTCCCAGCTACTTAGAAAGGAGCAATGGATATTATCCCTCAATAAACGGAAGAAAAAGTGTCCATCAGCCAATATCTGTATTGTCACTGATGTGAATACATCCAATGAGGTGGCATTAGCAAATGCTCCGGGATATTTAGGGGAGGGCACTAGTGTACTCACAATTAATGAAAAACTTACATTGTGCCAGATTCTGGGTGAGTTTAATACACTTGAGTCACCCGTGTGCCTGTCTAATAAATTTGAGGCTATTGTACAGAAATACACTTTGACTGATAAAGATGCATGCTCTCTTCTAAGGGCTTGGGTACCAGCACCTCTAGCAGCCCAGGTATCTGCATATGAGAATGATAACTTAGATGCAGAGGGAAGGATGAAAGAACTGCAACGTGTGTTAAAGAGTCGTGATGATAGAGGGATAAATGCGTTACAAAGAATGAGATTTAGAAGAGGAGATGACCCTATATTGTTCTGTAACCAATATCTTTCACTGTACAAAAGTGTGTATAACTGTCCTGATATGTCTGCTGATGATTCAGGCTTCATATACTCAATGGCCAATATATGTTATGTGAACTATTCTAATAGGATTGCCCCCAGAAATGCCAATTCATACCAGAGCTTTATCAATATAGTTAGAGACTGGTGTGAAGAATCCAGTGATGGTTATAGATCAGATGCAGATATATCAGTAGTGAGCAGAGGTACAAGAAGGAAGAAATTCATCAGGTGTTACAAATGTCACAGACCAGGGCACATTCAGAGATTTTGTAGAACCCCCAATATTTTCAGCCTGATACCGGATGATAAAAGTATATCCACCCAGGACAAGGAAAGCATATCACAGGAGCCTGATGTAAAGGATAACAGCCTTGGGGAGTCAGGAAATGCTGAGGGGCAAAAGGAGGAGATTACAGATAACAATGGCCCCCACCATCCGAATAGCCAACAGCCATGGGGGACGAGCATACCAATGTTTGCACCCTGGGCTAATCTTCCATTTTGGCTGGTATGCAGTTGGTCCCAAATAGCATTACCATTTTTCATAAAAAATATGGCAAACTTTGTGAGCAATGCCTGCTTAGTTTAGGAAGAATATGGGACTTATATTCTAGCCGTACAGATAACAGGACAAGGCTTAGAGAATAAGGATTTGACTGTAATAATAATTGTGTGTAATAATTGTCTTTGTGTTTCTTTTTCAGGAGCCACTAAAGGCAGCTTAGTCAAGCTGGCTTAAGACTAATGTTTTTGCTTTGTTCACAGGTTTTAGGTGGAGTGGTACTGACTACATTTAGTTAAGCATTAGTTAGATCAATTTAAAAAGGTCTTCATAGTCACCACGTGGTATCATGAGCTCAATAATTAGTAATTGTTTGCAAACAATTAAATAACAGTCAGGCATTTGTTGGTTAAAACAGTCATGTATACTGTACCTTTGTGATGTGAATGTATTTTTTGTCCCCCCCCCCCCCCATGACTTTTTGTGTTTTAGGTGTAAATAGCATTTGCTCTTTCAATGGACCTCACAGGAAGATGTCTTTTTTCACACACTAGAACAAAAGTTGAGTTGGGAGATGGTGTTAGTATGTGTCTGTCTGTGAGTGATGTGTTAAGGGCCAGCAGAATTTTTTTTTGTTATGTGATTTTTTTCTTTTCTACCTTTGCATTTGTTTTCCTTGTTAATATTTTTAAATTAACAAGTTGTTGTATTTTTTGTTTTATTTTTATATACAGACCTACTTCTTGGGTAGGCACTAAACTTCAAAGTTGTTCACCAGATTGGTCATGTTCTAGTTAGTATGGTACCAGTGTAGTATGGTACCAAATGGGGGAATGTGTTTGAAAGAATTATAGTTACACTAAGAAGCCATGTTTTTTTGTTTGTTTTTATTTTGTTTTTGTGTGATTTACAAATACCCCCCAGCTAGGATGGAGTTAGATTACCGCCCCTAGGCATATTAGTGAGGTTACATGTAGGTGTAGAAAGGTATTGACTGCTAAGAATAATGATACTGCTCTTGATTTTTATTTCCAGGATCCATAATGAGGCGAAATTACATATCTAAATTTGGGACCCTGGAGAAGTAGCAGCAGCCCAATATTGTGGTGGCAATTGGACTACATTCGTAGCGTTCATTTTGCACATAGTTATTGATAGATCTTAGACACTGCTTAACAAAAAAAGAGTGACTGGTATTTTTTGCGAGGTGTGGCATTATTTGAAACAAGATGACAGTGCCCCATTTAAATGCGCACACAGACATCAGCTAGAAGTCTGCATGGGGGAAGGCCTGCCATGGACAATAGAAGAACACATGTGGTTGTTTTGCATGAATTTAACATATTGCTGAGATCTTTTTGTTTTCTTGTTTCCTCTTACTTGCACCATTAAATCAGTGAGTCGAAAATGAAGGAAGCAGAAGTTCCTATCAATATATAAGCCATACTGAAGTTCTAAAAACGAATTGTCCGTAGTCTGATATGGCCATGTCTATTCAATCTTCTTGAATAGCCAGATAATAGGTCTCTTGCAGCACCTATTATACAGGGGTAAGAAGGCAGAATGACCAACAAGAAAAATTATTCAGCCTTCTGGAAATTGTTAATGTGTATGACAGACATTTGTAGCATGTGGTTGGTGATTAATTTACTCAAATGGTGTACTCGATTATCATGAATGAGGCCTGAATTTTCACGTCTAGTTTAAAATCATGCAGAGTACGGCATTATGGGTAAAAGTCCAAGGTTTCACTTTATGCGTAATGACCAACATGGAGCACAACGTACATTAGAATCACCTGTATTAGACATATATACATCTATCATGTATCTTTTGATTTTTAATTGTTATCGTATGAGATCTTGTGAGAAGTAGAATTCAGCTGGATTGGACCTTTGCAATGCACAGACTGTCACATATTGCTAAAGTGGGCTTGCCCATATTCCAGTTATATAAGGCAGCTGACAAGCAAGATTAGTTGGTAGTTAAATGACAATCTGGTTAAGGGATCAAGTCAATTAGCATGGTGTAATGTTATATACTGTATGTGATATCAATGTAGGATATGTAGATTTTCCTGTGATTATCATGAGGGATATTGGTGACTTGTTATTTATTTATTAATATCCATAATGAATAGCGTGTGACTGTTGAATGAATGGGTTCCTGCTCTGTCTATGACTGCCCATGTTGACGAAGAAACTGTCTCAGAAGAAAGGCCGCAATGCCGGAAAGTTTGCAGGACTGGAGTAATGCAGATATCACGTTTCTGTGGTTTATTTTTGATTGTGTGTGCCAATAGGCACAAGACCAGGGAATGTTGGAACCGATAAAATTGACATCTATGATACAGCTTTGATGCAAAGATGTTCCTTGATATCTTGAACTGAATCAGCCTGGGTCTGCTTGATATGCAAATGAGGACCATCAAAGGATTCTTGGGGCAGGACACTGATGAAAGGAAGATCGGCCAGGACTGTCACATCCTGGGGAAAGCCCGACCCCCTGCTGGTATTTACTGCCCACACCTGTGTCAGCAAGGACATACATGCTGGGATGGGGGCAGAGGTTTATGATATAACTTTCTTCCTGTGTAATTACCTGCACTAACCTAGCTCACAAATAGGAGCAATGGTGACCTTGGTGACCTCTGGGACAAGACAAGTCTTCCTGGACTCTACAATCAAGAATGTGATTTGCTGAGACCTGCTGGAGAGGAGTGTTCTGAGTACAGAGAAAAGCCCATGGCATGTGTGACTGAGAGAGAGAATGGTGTAGCTAGCTCAAGGATCCTGACCCCCTCCAATCCCCTCTCCCATTCCCTTAATTATATTTAGAATGTAGGTATATCCCTATTTGTAAATAAATCCAACACTGACTTAAGATACAGTTGTTCTTCAGTAATTTAAGGCACCCGTAAAGCAGAGCACATTCTACAGAGGGCCTGCAGGTGAGCTGACTTTAAAAGATTGTTGGTGAGGGCCTGCTGGTGAGCTGACCCTCTAAAAGATTGTTGGTGAAGGCCTGCTGGTGAGCTGACCCTCTAAAACATTATATGCAAGGGCCTGCAGGTGAACTGACCCTCTAATAGATTGTAGGTGAGGGCCTGCAGGTGAGCTGACCCTCTAAAAGATTGTAGGTGAGGTCCTGCTAGTGAGCTGACCCTCTAAAACATTATATGAGCTGACCGTCTAAAAGATTGTTGGTGAGGGCCTGCTGGTGAGCTGACCCTCTAAAACATTATATGCAAGGGCCTGCAAGTGAGCTGACCCTCTAAAAGATTGTAGGTGAGCTGACCCTCTGAAACATTATATGCGAGGTCCTGCAGGTGAGCTGACCCTCTAAAAGATTGTTGGTGAGGGCCTGCTGGTGAGCTGACCCTCTAAAACATTATATGCGAGGGCCTGCAGGTGAGCTGACCCTCTAAAAGATTGTAAGTGAGGGCCTGTAGGTGAGCTGACCCTCTAAAACATTATATGCGAGGGCCTGCAGGTGAGCTGACCCTCTACAACATTAGGAGCGAGGGCAGACTAATAAGCATGTTGATAAGATGGAAGAGGAGGAGGATGAGAAAAGGAAGATTGGACCATATACCCTTTTTTGTGGTGGAAGGGGTGCATGGGAATACAGTGTATTGAGTACATTATAAAACATAGTCAACCTGTCAGCATTTTCAGTCGACAGGCGGATACGCTTATCTGTTATTATGCCCCCAGCAGCACTAAATACCCGCTCTGACAAAACGCTGGCAGCAGGGCAGGCCAGTACCTCCGAGGCGTAGAGCGCCAGTTCTTGCCACGTGTCCAGCATGGACACCCAGTAGTTGTAAGGCACAGAGGGATCATTGAGGACGCTGACACGGTCTGCTACGTACTCCTTCACCATCTTCCAAAATGTTTCCCTCCTTGTGACACTAGATCGCGCATCAGGGTGAGGGTGCTGGCGGGGTGTCATGAAACTGTCCCAGGCTATGAAGAGTGTGTTAGAAATACTTTCTGAGGCTAAACAAAGGACAGGCAGACAGTCTGTGCAGTTTTGCTGACCTCTGCTCTGTGGAAGAACGAGCACTGAACTCTTTTAATTGTTAAAGACATAGCAAAAACAGGAACTTACACAAATGTAACACTGCCATCTAGTGACCATACAATATACTAGGCATATAGCAATGACATGCAGTCGTTGTTGCTTATACAATACAAACCTTGTATGCTAACAGAGTGTTGCCCTGCCTCTTTTGGAACTGCTGTGTGTTCGCCTCGTCTCCCCTCCTCGGTTGCCCAAGGAACTACGTACTCTGCCTCCAGTGTTTTTTCCACAAGGACCTTCTGGTATTGCACCATTTTGCTCGTCCTCTCCACCATAGGAATGAGAGATGAGAAGTTTTCTTTGTAGCAGGGGTCGAGAAGGGTGATCAACCAGTAATTGGTGTTGTCCAAAATGTGTATAAAGCGTAGGTCAAGGGAAAGGCAGCCTAACATAAATTCAGTCATGTGTGCTAGAATACCAACAGGTAAGACTTCGTGTCCTCATCAGGAGGATGACTCTCAATCTCCTCATCCTCTTCTGCCCATCCACGCTGAACAGATGGAATAAAACTTCCATGGGTACTACCCTCTGTAGCGGAGGCAACCGTCTCCTGCTCCTCCTCCTCATCATCATCCAATTTGCGCTCAGAATATGAACTGAGGGTGGTCTGGCTATCACCCTGTGTAATGTCTTCCCCCATTTCCATCTCTTCCACATGCAAAGCATCGGCCTTAATTGTGAGCAGCGAGCTTTGAGTAGACACAGAAGTGGGATGGTTACGCTGATATAAGCGTTATCGCCGCTCACCATCTGTGTTTAATACTCAAAGTTTCTTGTGAAGAGCGGAAGCTGACTTAAATGGTGACGACCATGTTGCAGCTGGTATTCCACTACTGCCCTCTGCTGCTCACAAAGCCTGGCCAACTCAATATCAGTCGATCCCTAGTAATTAACCATAAAGCAGATTGTGACGGACTGAACCGTCACTGGGGCTGCTGGAGAAGCCTGAGGGCCAGCCTCTTTCCTACAGACTATGGACCGAGAACTATGGAGACCCCCTAAGACCTTTTAGGGTTACAAGGAGCTATGAACACTGATTTATGTGTGTAATTTATATGCCACATATTTCCTATTGCCCATTAAAAAGGCATGATGTGGATTCAGCAACACAAAAAGGGTTAACTCTGCACTGAGACTCCCACTGATTGTGTTAGTGATGGGATTAAGATAGTTGATTATAATAGCAGCCGACTCCTAGAGGAATAGATCACCATATGATACACTCATGAGATAATCCCATCACATGTGTCTCCACTGTCCCTATTCATTCATTATGGAGGGGGTGAAGATGTCTGTTTGCATGTTGTGTTTGTTAATTGCGTCACAGACAATGCCATTGTGTTTGTTGAATAGGGTTCATTTTTGTGTTTAAACTGTAAAGGATTGGCTGCTATGTCATGTCCTTCGTTCCCAACCAGGTCCACGGGGGTGGTACCCTTGTTGGAAAATGTGTATATAAGTCAATGCTTGTGTGTTCAATAAAGAGTTCCTGTTTTACATTCAACATAGAACCTCGTCTCATGTGTATGGGGATTGCTATACGCTGTATACTCCCCTGGCTATAACTCCTAGCTCTTGTAAGAGCTGTTCCTGCTCTCTGGATTTAGGAGAGGTTCACCCACTGGAGCCTTGTCGTTGGTCCAGTGTAGGTAGGAGACGGTGAGACCTCAACCAAGCTTCAGCGGTTTGTGGGGTCTGCAGTGCTTACGGTAAGCACTAGGAGCATCCATCGACGGAGGTACCCGGTCGGGGGGGCCAGGAGATCCGTTACACAGATCTTGTTAGACATCGGAGAATCCACACGGGGAGAAATTATTTTTATGTTCTGAATGTGGAAAATGAAATAGAATTCAGTGAAGTCTTATCACACATCCGTGATTTCACACAGGGCCGAAGCCACTGTCATGCTCAGGAGAGCTCACAGAGGAAAAATGTTTTTTTACCAAGGGATTTTTTTACATTTTCTCAACATAAGTTGTAGTTTTTATGATCAGATATGCAAATCAGATATATATTCGTAAAAATGGATATTCGTTTTTTGTCACAGTACACATTTATTACATATTCTTGATTGTGTTCAAAAAGTCCAAAGGCCCTTAATCTTACTTACATTGACGAGTAAGTGATTGAAGCGCGAATCTTCGTAATGTGAATTTATTTTCGCTGCGAATATCGACACTTATCCCTGAAGAGAGAGGCAAAGAGCTTAGCATTTTTATAGCACCATTTTCGCGAATATATAGAATTTCGAAATATTCGTTTTACGAATATTCATTTTTTATAATTTTTGTTTCCACAGTACACATTACAATGATCTGTACTGTGTAAAGTAATGTTTTCTTCCCCCCGTTTCTTGATTGTGTCCAAAAAGTCCAAAGGCTCCAATCTTACTTACATTGACGAGTAAGTGATTGAAGCGTGAATCTTCGTAACGCGAATTTATTTTCGCTGCGAATATCGGCACTTCCAGAGGACACTAATCCCTCCCTTATTTTAGCTTGTGGGCCAATGAGAAGGAGTCAAAGAGGTTAGCAACATCCCTAGCAACCAATAAGAAAGTTGCCCAGCCCTTACTATATAAGATTTTTTCACAGCAGCCATTTTGTGCAGTTTCATGTGGTGTTGATTGAGAGAGGAGTTGAGAACTGTGCAGTGCTGTGCTTTTTTAAAAGCAAATTCTAAATCGAATTTATAGAGAACTTAATCTGATAGTGTTAGATAGGGTAGGTTAGTGTAGCTGATAGGTTAAGGTTTATGGTACAGTGTTAGTTAGCTGAAATATATTCATTTATTTAGTGTTAAATAGTATAGGTTAGGAAATAGTGTAGCTGATAGTTTCTAGTGCAGGGTGTAGGTTAGGTATAGTGTAGGCTTTAGTTGTGTTTTAGTTTAGTGTCTGTGTAATAAAAAAAAAGTTTATTAGTTTTAGTGTTAGTTTTTCACTGGTTATTTGGTGTATTGTCTGCGTCTTTTGTTAGTTAAATAAAAAATAAAAAAAGTTTTAGTTTTTTACTGTTCAGTTGGTGTAGTGTCTGCATCTTTTGTTAGATAAAAAAAACTGTTTTTGTATTAATTTTTTACTGTTATTGATTCTATATAATTTTTGTTTTAATTACTGTATCACATGTCCCCATCTCAATAAAGTTTTTCCCTAATTCCCGTATATTATATATATATATATATATATATTTTTTTTTTATATAACAATATGAGGTCAAGCAGCAGGGGAAGGATAGTAGTTGGTTCCAGTCTGGACCGCTGCCAGCACGGGGCCGCTCCTCTACCCACCGAGGTGCGGACGCAGGTGTCAGGGGTGTCCGCCTTATTCGCAATTTTTTTGGCCATGGCAGCAGGCCCATTTCCTCTCAGGATGCCGAGGAAGTAGTGTCTCTCATGGCACAAGCCAGTGCCACAGAGTCCTCTGCCCCGACTCCGAGCAGCAGCAGCAGTTCGTCTCCTGTAGGACCAACCCCCAGCCCCCAAGAATCGTCCCTGCTCCTGTTTGACAGAGACAGTGAGAGGGACATCTTGGGGGAGGTAATGCAGGAGGCTGACTTGCAGTTCAGTCCTCAGGGTCAGGACCTTTTGGAAGGGATGGAGGGGGTACCGCCTGTATGTACCCCAGTGACATCCCTTCCAACAGGTGCAGGCAGTTTCAGCCAGCGAAATCCAGCACCTAGTCAGACCCAGGCGTCAGTGAGGGGACAGAGAAGCCAGGTCAGGGGCTCCACGTCTGCTGTTCCCTTCAGTCCACCACTGGTTGGCCCTGGGTCTGACATATTGGGGGACAAAGAGGATGGTGATAGAGAATGGGTGCCACCTCCCTTGTCAGACATCAGCAGCACTAATTAGGAGGAAGGTAGGCACCAGAGGCAAACAGTGCGACAAGTTGCCAGGGAGCCCAGCGTCAGGGGCTCCACTGGTAATGGCAGTAGGAGGAGGCAGAAGCAGCCAGCTCCACCTGTGCACACCGAACTCGAACAGGCGCAAGTCAGCACCACCCCATCTGACAGGAGGTCGGTGCGTAAGTCGCCTGTTTGGGCTTACTTCACCCTGGCAGCAGATGATGCCACAATTGGCATTTGAAAGCTGAGGGTGAGGAGAGGGAGGTCTGTGGCTCGGCTGGGTACCACTACCCTCACCCAGCACATGCGAGTCAACCACTGGCGGGAGTGGGAAAAGATGCAGGGTGGTCGTAGCAGCAGTGCCACCAGCAGTGTGCAGAGGACAGCAGCTCCTGCCACTGTCCTGCAGCCACCCCAACCACTTCCAACAAGGCATTCCCACTCCCCCGCTCCCTCTCCTAGAGGTACTGGTACCTCTGCCTCCACCGCACCCTCCTCTATGTCCTCCAGTGCCGTCCGGCGCCAGCCCTCGGTTGCTGATGTTTTTGAACGTACCGCTTGCGTTGACTCAATGGGCTCCTGGCAAGGGTTATTGGAGCAGGCACAACCCAGATGGCGTGTCCCCAGCCGCCATTTCTTTGCCAGGACCAGCGTCCCTGCCCTACACCAGCACATTGTGCAGAATGTATCCCTGTCGCTGGATCACGCTGTCAGCGACAGGGTGCATCTGAAAATGGATGCTTGGAGCAGCAGACATGGGCAGGGACGATCATCAGCTTTACTGCCCATTGGGTGTCCCTCCGAGGTGTCGGGGAGGTATCAGCGGCATCTGACTTTGTGGTGCCGCCCCAGGGTGTCCAGCTGCTCTCCCCCCACAAGCCACTGTCTCCACGGCAGCTGAGCCCCCCAGCAAGCGTCCCCGTAGCTACGCAAGTGTGGGGCACGTCCGCTGCCAGGCCGTGCTCCAGATTGTGAGCTTAGGGGAACGGAGACACACTGGACCTGATGTTCTGGCCGCACTACAGGCTCAGGTCCAGAAGTGGCTGACACCCCGCAGGCTAGAGGCAGGCAGGTATGGTTGTCTGTGACAACGGCAGCAACCTACTCGCCGCCCTCCATGCTGGCAGTCTAACACACGTGCCCTGCATGGCACATGTCCTCAACCTTGTTGTACAGAAATTCCTCCGAACATACCAAGGGTTGAGTGACATTGTGCCAAGGGTACGGAGGATTGCCAGCCACTTCTGACACTCCCTAACTGCTGCCGCGTCCCTGACCAAACTGCAGCAGGACAACAGCCTGCCACCTCACAAGCTGATTGTGGACAGTGTGACGCGGTGGAACTCCACCCTCCACATGCTGGAGAGGTTGTGGGAGCAGCAACGGGGGTGGTGAGGGAATAGCTGCTGGTCCAAGGCACTCCAGGGCTATCAAACCCACTCCCCTACATCACTAATGTGGAGTGGGGGTAGAAACAGCAGGTTTGCCACATGTTGGCCCCATTTGAGCAGGCGACCAAGATGGTCAGCGGGGAGCATGTCCATCTCAATGACCTGCTCCCCAGACTGTTCTTGCTGGACAGGACACTAGATCGCCTGCTTGAGGCTGGGGAGAGTGCCTTGTTGGAGCAAGGGGAGGCAGCAATGCTCCAACAGAACCTCCTGGTCAGGAGGGAAAGCCTGTGCTGGGGGCACCCCTGTTAGTCAGAGGGTGGGGCAGCTCCCACCGGGAGCAGCAGCAACAGCAGCAGGACGACCAAGAGGTCATGGTCCCGGGCAGCCATGAACAGTCACAGCTGGCTGTCCTCTTCCCTATGGCTGCCCACATGCTGCGATGCCTCAAGAGGGACCCCCGGATCAGGAAAATAAAGGAGAGGGAATATTATTGATTGGCCACCCTTTTAGACCCTCACTGCAAGGGGAAACTTGAGCAGTTCATCCCAGCCAGCCGTAGACAGGCCCGGATGGATCAACTGCGGGCCTGTCTGATCAAGCGGCTGGAGCAGACAAACCCTCGGCCTCATGCGCCAGTTCTCCCCGCCCATCTCACCCAGCAGGTGGCTGGCCCCAGCAGCACCAGCCGAGCAGGTGACCTTATGGGTGAGATGAGGTCGTTCTACCAGTCTGCGCGACCCAGTAGCAGCAGCAGCAGTTACCACCTGCGGCTGGCCCGCATGGTGGCAGACTACATGGGGTCCGTTGGTGCTACCGACAGCATGAGCACCGACGACCCCATGGAGTACTGGGTTGCCAGGCTGGACACCTGCCGTGAGCTTGCTCAGTATGCGCTGGAGTTACTATCTTGCCCCCCCCTCCAGCGTACTGTCTGAGCGGACATTTAGCATGGCAGGTGGGGTGATCACAGACAAGCGGACCCGTCTGTCCACTGACTCCGTGGACAGACTTACAATCATTAAAATGAACGAATCCTGGATCGACAGTGACTTTTTGGCCCCCGCTGTCGGTTCAGGCCGTTGAGGGGTCCCTTGTCCATCCCTCTCCTCGTCTCTCCCTCCTAAACTCCGTTGTTTTTTAAAATTATTTATTGATCTATTTAATTATGTATATATTTCACATTTTTTATTCAGAAATTTGTTTGTTTTTTATTTATTTTTGTCTATGAATAATGAATTATTTAATTAATTATGAATTCTTAAATGTATTTATTGATGTATAAATTTGTTTTTAACTAAAGCTGTTATTTAAAATATATTTGTTTTAATGTTTTTATATATTTTTATATTTATTTAATTCATGTAATTCGACATTAATTGATTGATATAGGTTTTTAATCTAATAATCTATTTAATTATTTATATATTTTTAATTTAGTAAATTTTTATATTCATTTTACTATCAAATAAATATAATCAAATGCAAAGTATTTTAAAAATTTGTTTTTATCTTTTTTTTATATCTATGCTATGATAAATTTGAGGTATCGTTTATATGTTGATTCATTTTAGAATTTAATGAATGGTTGATATTTTATTACATATCATTTTCTATAGATTATTTTCTATATAAAGTTTTTTGGTTTAAATTTTTTTAATTTATTACTTAAATTAATGTAATTGGCACACAGCGATATACACGACGCATGCATCGGTATACTATAATTTTTCAAATCATGTACAGTACAGACCAAAAGTTTGGACACACCTTCTCATTCAAAGAGTTTTCTTTATTTTCATGACTATGAAGGCATCAAAACTATGAATTAACACATGTGGAATTATATACATAACAAACAAGTGTGAAACAACTGAAAATATGTCATATTCTAGGTTCTTCAAAGTAGCCACCTTTTGCTTTGATTACTGCTTTGCACACTCTTGGCCTCCTCTTGATGAGCTTCAAGAGGTAGTCCCCTGAAATGGTCTTCCAACAGTCTTGAAGGAGTTCCCAGAGATGCTTAGCACTTGTTGGCCCTTTTGCCTTCACTCTGCGGTCCAGCTCACCCCAAACCATCTCAATTGGGTTCAGGTCCGGTGACTGTGGAGGCCAGGTCATCTGGCGCAGCACCCAATCACTCTCCTTCATGGTCAAATAGCCCTTACTTACAAAGTTTTCCCAATTTTTCGGCTGACTGACTGACCTTCATTTCTTAAAGTAATGATGGCCACTCGTTTTTTCTTTACTTAGCTGCTTTTTCTTGCCATAATACAAATTCTAACAGTCTATTCAGTAGGACTATCAGCTGTGTATCCACCTGACTTCTCCTCAACGCAACTGATGGTCCCAACCCCATTTATAAGGCAAGAAATCCCACTTATTAAACCTGACAGGGCACACCTGTGAAGTGAAAACCATTTCAGGGGACTACCTCTTGAAGCTCATCAAGAGAATGCCAAGAGTGTGCAAATCAGTAATCAAAGCAATAGGTGGCTACTTTGAAGAACCTAGAATATGACATATTTTCAGTTGTTTCACACTTGTTTGTTATGTATATAATTCCACATGTGTTAATTCATAGTTTTGATGCCTTCAGTGTGAATCTACAATTTTCATAGTCATGAAAATAAAGAAAACTCTTTGAATGAGAAGGTGTGTCCAAACTTTTGGTCTGTACTGTACATCGAGTCAGTAGCAGAACACTGCGGCTACACAGCCAACCTAAACATGTGATGATTCCTACAAGCCAGAGGGCACTGGTAGTGGCCGTGTTTATCAGCGGCTATCTCATCCTCCTTTTGTCTGTGAGGAGTAATGGGTACCGCCGCTCTCCCAAACCCATACACGATCTTCACCGCACCCACAACAGGATCTATCCATCCTGTGCTCATCTGAGCACAGAAGGCACTGATGAGCCAGCTGTCCTCGGCCAGGGTCTTGAAGTGTCTCCTGTTCATGCGCCGAGATTAGCTCACTTTCCCATCATCGAAGACTTTTCTTGCGTTCCCCGGCTGCTGGCTGTGTCCCAGGCATTTGGCTCCAATGCGCATCCTGGATGATCCATTGCACATCATGGTGCATAATAAGACTTTAAATGCGAGGCCTGTCTACAACCCGGGGGAGGGGGGAGTGTCAAACAGCCCGTGTCAGACTTCATAGTTAGGCCTCTTTACCACTAGTGTGTGTGCCCCGTTGCCGTATCGCGGACCGCATTTGGGGAACCGCAATACACGGCTGCCGTTCCGTGGGCATTCCGCATCTTGGATGCCAACCTATTCACTTCCAAATCCGGAGATGTGGAATGGTGCAGAACGGAACCACGGAATGGAACCCTACGGAAGCACTTCTTCCGTTCCGCAAAAAGATAGATCATGTCCTATCTTTTTGCGTAACGGCCGGATCACGTACCAATTCAAGTGAATGGGTCCGGGATCCGCTGCGGCTGCCCCATGTACTGAGCTCGTATATTGCGGACCACATTTTGCGGGCCGCAGCACGACCAGGGGGCGCACACGCCCGTGGGAAAGAGGCCTTAAGGGGATGACAGGAAAAGTGGAGCACCTTCTCTGTCATTCAGCAGAGTGCATTTTTGAGTCTCATTCGAAGGAACTATGTTTAATAGAGTAACATACAACTGCCGTTAAACTTTCCCCGCATTACGAATGAAGCTGTGCATAATTTTTTTTTTACTTTTAATATAAATTATTATTAAGTTCAAGATAAACATACATTAATCAGGTCCTATGCAATTTTGATGTATGGAGGAGGAGAATGATGCAGAGCTTCCCGGGAGAGATGGGATAGATAGAGATATGACGGTGGTCTGTCCTGCTATAATATATCTATCTAACCCATGGAAGCCCTCAAATCTTCTCCCCCTTAAAACATCATCATTGTAGAGGACATTAATGTATGTATGTTTTTCTTGAACTGAAAGGAATAATAATTTAAATTCAAAGTAAAAAAAAATGATGCACAGCTGCATTCGTAATGCTGTGAAAGTTTAACGGCAGTTCTATTTTACTCCATTAAACATAGTGCCCTTGCAAGAGACTCCAAAATGCACTCTGCTGAATGACAGAGAAGGTGCTCCACTTTGCCTGTCATCCCCTTAACTGTGAAATCTGCCACGGGCTGTTTGACCCTCCCCCCACCCCCCGGGTTGTAGACAAGCCTCGCATTTAAAGTCTTATTATGCACCATGACGTGCAATCAATCATCCAGGATGCGCATTGGAGCCAAACGCCTGGGACACCGCCAGCAGCTGGGGAACGCAGAAGAGTCTTCGACGATGGGAAAGTGAACTAATCTCGGCGTATGAGCAGGAGACACTTCAAGACCCTGGCCGAGGACAGCTGGCTCATCAGTGCCTTCTGTGCTCAGACGGGCACAGGACAGATAGGTCATGTTGTGTGCCTGGAGCCCAGTGTGTGTGCGGTGAAGATTGTGTATGGGTGCGGCGGTACCCATTACTCCTCACAGACAAAAGGAGGATGAGATAGCCGCTGATATACACCGCCACTCCTTGTGCCCTCTGGCTTGTAGGGATCATCACACGGTTAGGCTTGCTGTGTAGCTGCAGTGTTCTGCTACTGTCTCAATATGCTTGAAAGAAAAAAATATAGCCTACCGATGCATGCGGCGTGTCTACTTTATTTATCACTAATTTTTGGTGTGGTAGCAAAATGTAAAAATAATGTAAATAATCAATTTAAAATGGTAAAAATTGCAATTATTATACATGTCATCACATTCCTTCAGCACACTGAATACCTGCTGCTGCCAGAGGTGTATTTTTTTAAGTTATGTTGTTGCCCTGGTCTGGTGGGGGCCCATTCCTGGGAACACATTCCTGCTGCCCACTTAGAACCTGCTGCTGTCTGAGATGTCTTATTTTATTTATGGTGTTACCCTGGTCTTGTGTGGGCCCATTCCTGGGAACACATTTCTGCTGCCCACTTAGAACCTGCTGCTGTCTGAGATGTCTTATTTTATTTATGGTATTGCCCTGGTCTGGTGGGTACCCATTCCTGGGTACACATTCCTGCTGCCCACTTTGAACCTGCTGCTGCCTGTCCTGCTGAGTTATTCAGAGCTATGTTTAGGCCTTATACTAGACAGTTTCCATCTTCCATCCTGTTAATGCTGCTAATGTCTTTCCTGATCATGCTGAGTTTTGTTTAGTCCTTACACTACATCATTAGCTTAAAATGTTGATGATGCATGTCCTACTGAGTTATGCCGAGTTATGTGTAGACCTTATACTCAACCATTTCTAACTTCCATCCTGTTGATGCTGCAGCTGTCTGTCCTGAATATTCTGAGTTATGATTACTCTATATACTACAATGTTACCTTTAAATTATTATGCTGCCTGTCCTTCTGAGTTATGCCAAGTCATGTGTAGGCATTATACTCAACCCTTTCCATCTTCCGTCCTGTTGATGCTGCAGCTGTCTGTCCTGAACATGCAGAGTTATGATAACTCTTTATACTACAATTTTAACATTAAATTATGATGCTGCCTTTCCTGCAGGGTTAGGCGAGCTTTGTGTAGACCTTTTACTATGGTGTTACCATATACCTGCTTTGGTCTGTTCTGATCCTGCAGGGTTTAGTTGAGCTATGTGTGGCCCTTAGACTACAGATTTTCCATTTACATGGTACTTTCTGTCATTATCCAGCATTGTTTGGGCCTTTGATTTGTATGTCTTCTACTGTTGCATTACTATTTAACCGCTACTGTCTGGCCTAATGCAGCCAAGTAATGTGTCTGGAATATAGTAAAATATTAAAAAGTAACTGTTGAATTTTTGTGTCCAGATCATGCTAAAGACAACCAGCATGGACCACTTATTAGCCCTTGTATTATGACAAGTATTGAGTATTATATTTCTCGTAAAATGGTGTTCATGTTTAATATTTGTGCATCTGCACTATTTATCTTATATTGTCAAGAATTAGATTTTTATATATATTTAATAAAACTTTTTAGTAACATACATTCATGCAGTGTTACGCTTCATTCACCAAAATAATTTTTTTGTTTTATTTCATTTTATAAGTTTTAATTTTGCTTTAATTGGGTTTTTGGCGGCCCTGTTGTGGTTCTTACTGTAGCAAGGTGGGGACAGCATGTGGGCTTCCATTGTCAAAAGGTTTTGTGCACTTAACATTGTACAGGACTGATTGATAAACCTAATAAAAGTTTTTTATTTTATTTTCTTTATTATTTTAATACGGACTTAGGTTCTAACATGGGTTGTCTGTTGTCCTGGAAAGGATGCCTGGCTTCCGTGTTGACCTCTCTACATGGTTGGGTGTGACTGGCGTTATACTCATCCGTGTGGTAATCCGGTTTTGGGAATGGAGCGTTATTGCCACATGTATATATAGATATATACATTTATATTTAATCTTACTTCTTGACAATTATATAATGATTATTTTCACATGCTAATGTAATATAAACCCAGATTTAAGAGTTGCAGTATAAACTGCTGACAGTATAATATTCTTGAAGCCATGTCACCATTTTGTGAGTGATTGTACTCATTGCATCACATGTTAATGTCTTTATTGAGAAAGCTATGCTCCGACATGCCCAGTTTACCAAACGGGACGCTATATCTGATTCATGCTAGTCAGTTTTTTGCCCACTCATCAATTGTTAAAAAAAAATGTTATACTTATATTTTTCAGACACATTTGATGTTTAACATATTTGTTAAAAATGTCACTAATATATTTTAAGCCAATGTTACTATACAAGATAGTGTTATTGAGGTTGAGAATTTGTTCACAGTATGGATAGTTTAATAAAAAATGTTTTATATAAGTAACTTTTTTTAAAGTATCATTTTATTTTAAGTTAAAATTTTGTTCAATCATAAACTATATATTTTTTTATTTTACACATTTGGAATTTAGATTTGTACTGCTGAATAGTGATGGCCAGTTCGCAGTGTTCGCCGACGAACACATGCAATCTGCCATCTTTATTCCCAAGCCCGGCGATGCAGAGGTAAGTCCTTACCTGTGCATCGCCGGGCTTGGGAAAAAGATGGCAGATCGCATGTGTTCGTCGGCGAACACTGCGAACTGGCCATCACTGCTACTGAATATTAGATTTAGTCAATACTACTTTAGAAAGGTCATATTGTGTTTACAAAAAGGTTTATTAATGTGCGTTAAACAATTATTTTCTAATATAACTTACGGGCATTTTTTTTAAGATATATGATAAATGGTGCAATGTTATATTGGCCTTTTCAATTTTAAAAAAATGTATGAACTTTTGTAATTTTTTGTTAATAAAAATTGTTTTTTTTTATTGTACAACAGTCTTTATGTAAGCGAAGAAGAAACATGCTGTAGTTGGGGGTTGTAGAATTATTTTATAGTTATTTAATTGGTCTTCCGCGGCACCATTTGTGTCAAAACTTTTCGGCGGCAAACTAATAACATGCCGCTCTCTGTTCCTGCTTAGTTATACCAAACTTTGTGTAGGCCTTAGAATACAACGTTAACTTACTAACTGCCTGCTGAACTTGTCCTGATACTTCAGAGTTCTGTGTAGTCATTATACTCCACCGTTACCAATGACTGCTGCTGTTATCCTGATCATTGAGAGTTATGTGTAGGCCGTATAATCCACTGTTAATATCTACCTGATGCTGATACTGCTGCTGTCTGTTCTGATCATGGCGAGTTATCTTTCGGCCTTTTGACAATCCACATTACCTGCTGCTGCCTTTCCTGCTGAGTTAGAATGAGATATGTTTAGGCCTTATACTCGACCGTTAATATCTACCTGCTGCAGATGCTGCTGCTGTCTGTCATGATCATGCTGAGTTGGGTCAAGCTAGTTGTTTGTCCTTTGTAGCTATGTATAGGCCTTATACAACACTGTCAGCTGCCCTGATAAAGTTGATTTGTTAATGTAGTCCTCAAACTACACTGTTACCTTTACCTACTGCGGCTGTCCATATCAAGCTGACTTATAAGCCTCAGAATACACCTTTAGCTTTACCTGCTGCTGCTGTCCTGATAAAGTCGATTTGTTATGTATATGCCTCATAATACAACACTACCTTTACCTGCTGCTGTCCATATCAAGCTGACTTGTAGGCCTCAGAATACACCGTTAGCTTTACGTGCTGCTGTCAATATCAAGCGGACTTGTAGGCCTTAGAATACACTGTTAGCTCTACCTGCTGCTGCTGTCCTGATCAAGTTGATTTGTTATGTATATGCCTCATAATACAACACTACCTTTCCCTGCTGCTGCTGTCCATATCAAGCTGACTTATAAGCCTCAGAATACACCTTTAGCTTTACCTGCTGCTGCTGTCCTGATAAAGTTGATTTGTTATGTATATGCCTCATAATACAACACTACCTTTACCTGCTGCTGTCCATATCAAGCTGACTTGTAGGCCTCAGAATACACCGTTAGCTTTACGTGCTGCTGTCCATATCAAGCTGACTTGTAGGCCTTAGAATACACTGTTAGCTCTACCTGCTGCTGCTGTCCTGATCAAGTTGATTTGTTATGTATATGCCTCATAATACAACACTACCTTTCCCTGCTGCTGCTGTCCATATCAAGCTGACTTGTAGGCCTCAGAATACACCGTTAGCTTTACCTGATGCTGCTGTCCTGATCAAGTTGATTTGTTATGTATATGCCTCATAATACAGCACTACCTTTACCTGCTGCTGTCCATATCAAGCTGATTTGTAGGCCTCAGAATACACCGTTAGCTTTACCTGCTGCTGCTGTCCATATCAAGCTGACTTGTAGGCCTCATAATACACTGTTAGCTTTACCTACTGCTGCTGTCCTCGAAAAAAAGCTTATTTATGTGTAGGCCTTATACTACACTGTTAACATGCACCTACTGCTGTTGTCTGTCCGAACTCTGCTGACTTTGCTCCTGGACTAAAGTGTCCTTACTGATAAGTCTGCAGTTAAAATTAGACAAAAACATAACCTTATTGAAAAAAAAGAAAGGAAACAATATAACGGAAAATAACTTTTTAAATAATACTAAAATGTAAACGAACTTGCTTTACAGCAAATTTTGGAGTTGTTCCTGCAACTCTGAATTCTTGCAGGTCCTCTTGGTATTTCTGATTGAATTCCTGCATATTTTGGTGTGCTTTTCGAATGTAGGCACAGAATTCAATCACGGTTTTACGGTGCCTCTCCATCATATAAATTTTAGTTGCCATTTTCTTTATTACTGTTATGAAAACACAAAAAAATATATATCAGTTAACAATAAGAGGCAATTATTGAATTTTGTGTAGTATTTGGTTTAGTACAGAGAATTTACGTGTCATTTTTAAAGTATACGATATTTACTGTAGTTATATATTAGATTATTTAGTGACAGTTTAGTAGTGTAGAATTAAATTTGTTGTGTTATATAATATTAGTTTATTGTTTTATATTACTGTTGTTTTTGTTGTCCCATTATTGTTGTTACTTTTATATTCATCATGACGTGCTATATAATTGTAAGGTGCAGCGTTTCCTGACTTTCGGCACAGCACCGTACTATTTGTGCGCAAAAAAAAACGTTCCCTGGACAAAATCGCTCATGAACCGTGGTCCAATAGCTGATCTACTGAGCAGGTAGCCTATGATATTAAATAAGGGCTTTGGGAGTTTTTGGCAAACACCTGCTGCCCCAATCGCTCCTACTGGACGAATTACTTAGACATGAGCATTGCAGCTACAAAGCTGGAGGGTGGGCAGGAGGTGTCATGTGGAGGTGACCGATGCTAAACAAGACTGTACGACAGCACCTGTTTCCTCAGAGGTGAGGCAGGGGACACAAGTGTTTTGTTCCCCTGCAAGCGCTGCTATTGGCTGTTCCAAATCTACAACCAATGGCAGCGCTATAGCTGCACAGGGAGAGGCAGAACTTCACATATGGGGTGGGGTTTAGGTGTATTCTCGGTGAAAAGTGGAACTAAATGTGGGGTGCATTTAGTCCTGTTAGGCCTCTTTCACACTTGCGTTGTTGGGATCCGGCATGCACTTCCGTTGCCGGAGGTGCCTGCCGGATCCGTAACAACGCAAGTGTACTGAAAGCATTTGAAGACGGAGCCGTCTTCAAAATGCTTTCAGTGTTACTATGGCACCCAGGACGCTATTAAAGTCCTGGTTGCCATAGTAGGAGCGGGGAGCGGTATACTTACAGTCCGTGCGGCTCCCCGGGCGCTCCAGAATGACGTCAGAGCGCCCCATGCGCATGGATGACGTGATCCATGTGATCACGTGATCCATGCGCTTGGGGCGCCCTGACGTCACTCTGGAGCGCCCGGGGAGCCGCGCGGACGGTAAGTATACTGCTCCCCCGCTCCCCGCTACACTTACCATGGCTGTCAGGACTTTAGCGTCCCGGCAGCCATGGTAACCACTCTGAAAAAGCTAAATGTCGGGTCCGGCAATGCGCCGAAACGACGTTTAGCTTAAGGGCGGATCCGGATCAATGCCTTTCAATGGGCATTAATCCCGGATCCGGCCTTGCGGCAAGTGTTCCGGATTTTTGGCCGGAGCAAAAAGCGCAGCATGCTGCGGTATTTTCTCCGGCCAAAAAACGTTCCGTACCGGAACTGAAGACATCCTGATGCATCCTGAACGGATTTCTCTCCATTCAGAATGCATTAGGATAATCCTGATCAGGATTCTTCCAGCATAGAGCCCCGACGACGGAACTCTATGCCGGAAGACAATAACGCAGGTGTGAAAGAGCCCTAACCAGGTATAATCCTTTATTTATTTATTTTTTTAATTAAATTATTATAATTTTTTTAAAAGCCAATCGTTACCTGATTATGTTAAATGGCGGATTGATCTAAGTGCTAAGTATATTCATTGAGGGGTGTAGTTTGCGTAATTGAGTCACTTTGTTTGGTTTTCCACTCTAGGGGCATGTAAGGGTATCTTCTCTTAACATGCGACATAGCTCCCAATTACCATTAAGCTAAATCCTCTAGCCTAAAGCCATATGGTGCTCCTTGCACTCTGAAGCCTGCTGTGCAACCAAAGATCAGTTTTTGTGCACACCGTTGTGCTTTTTAAAAAATTCATATTCTGGGTAATACGTTTAAGATTTTTTATGATCTTAACACTTTTCAATATTTTTTTTATAAAAAATATATTGAAATGTATAATTTGATAAAATTATTTTGATTTTCAAACTTTTTTTTAGATTAGCGTTGGACATTTAAATCGTTAACAGAGTTTGTAGAATCAATTTTGATTAGCTAGAGGGTGTGTAGTTTCTGAAATGGGGTGAGTTATTTGTCCTTTACACTATGTAAGGCACACAAAATGACTGCATAACTGAACTGTTATAGAATTCTTTTTTTTAAAGAGTATTTAATTATTAAATTGTTTTCTTCTTAATTTCTAAGCCTTATAAACGATACAATAAATTGATATTTCATTTAATAAATGATCTAAACATGAAATAAGTATATGGCGAATGTAAAGTAATAAATTTACTTAATCTCTATTAATATCTATTGTAACACAAAGAAAAAGAAAAATTTAGAATATTTAGTTTTATTAATATATTTTTTAATTTGTTAATTTTTGAAAGAACAAGACAAAATTTTTTAGCACTGTCATGAAGTACAATGTGTGACTATAAAATAGAACTATGCCCGTGAAAATTTAAAGCGTTTTAAAGTTATTAGCACATAAATAGATACATTTTATATTTAGAAAGAAATTAAATGAGCATGAATTTAAAAACGTGCCTGGGGTAGAGAGGGTTAATGTTTCTAAATATGTAATGTATACATAATTTGAATGATGTTTGCCCATATTTAACCTCCTGGTGCGGGGTTGTAATTATGTCCTCCTCCTCTTCATCAGGAGCTGGGGTGGGGATATCCTTCTCAGCAGGAGCTGGGGCAGAGGTTTTCTGCCCTTCGGAGGGTCCGGGCTCTTCCTCTGCCACCTCGATATCATTGCACACATCAGGTGGGTTGGTGGCACTGCCAATTATACTGTGGGAGGGGCCCGCCTGCTCATCATCCTCCTCCTCCTCTGCGGAAACCTCCACCACATCCAAATCGGCCGGAGAGATACAGCGGCGGACGGTTGGCATAGGAAGCCCTGTAATCACACAACGTTCCAATTTAGGCTCTATTTACACGTCCGTAATGTGTTTTTCAGATCCGCGGATCCACAAAACACAGACACCGACAATGTGCATTCCGCATATTGGGGACCACACATCGCCGGCACTAATAGAATATGACTATTCTTGGCCACAATTGAGGACAACAATCTGACATGTTCTATTTTTTTCGGGAACGGAAATGCAGACCCCGAAGTGATGAATGGGTCCACAATTACGTTCAGAAAAATACATAACGAAATTGCACCCGTGTGAATGGGGCCTTATACAAACAAATCTGACCTAATAACAAATGATAATTAAGGCTATTTTCACACTAGCGGCAGGGACCTCTTGAACCGCCAAAACAGCCGGTCGGATCCGTTCTTTCGCTAGTGTATTTGTGGCCCCGGATTACCGCTCCGGCCCCATTGACTGTAGTGGGAACGGGGCGTCATACCAAGGCTGCAACGATAAACCATGCAGAGAGGCGGACAGAATAAAAGTGCAACATGTCGGCATGGTTTGCAGAGCTCCTGCCCCGGAACTACGCCACGATCCCTTGATAGTCAATGGTGCAGAAGCTGTAGTCTGGGGCCACACGTACACTAGCCGTAGGTCGGATCCGACAAGCTGTTCACCCGCCGGAACAGCCTGGCGGACGTCCATGCCGCTATTGTGAAACTAGACTAAGTGGGTGATGTATGTAAACTAATCATGGCCTTTTACTGTAATACAGATTGATGATTGCTGTTTATCTACAGGGGCGGACTGACCGGTCGGGCACTTCGGGCATGGTCCGAGGGCCCGGGCGGGATGGGGGCCCGCCGCAGAATAATATTATTTATTATCAGCAGCGCAGTGGAAGAGTCTCTCCCTCCCCCTGTGCTGCAGCTGCCGCGGCCAATAAGAAGAGGGACAGGGGGAGGGGCTGTGGCCAATGAAGATAACTGAGCTGTTAATACAAATACAGGAGGCGGGTGCCGGAATCAAATAGCCGGCACCCGACCTCTATGACAGGGAGCGGCACCTAAGGGGTTAACTGCCGCTGATCGCAGCTCCCTGTCATAGAGGTCGGGTGCCGGCTATTTGATTCCGGCACCCGCCTCCTGTATTTGTATTAACAGCTCAGTTATCTTCATTGGTGGCGCCCCCCCCCCAGTATAATAAACATTGTGTGCGGCGTCCCCCCCTCCCCAGTATAATCAACATTGAGTGCGGCGCCTCCCCCCCCCCCAGTATAATAAACATTGAGTGCGGCGCCTCCCCCCCCCAGTATAATAAACATTGGTGGCGCAGTGGGAAGTGCCAATGAGGGTTAAAATAAATAAATAAAAATTAACTCACCTCCAATTGATCGCGTAGCTGCTGCCGGTCTCCTGTTCTTTCTTCAGGACCTGTGGTGACGTCACTGAGCTCCATCACATGGCCCATTACCATGGTGATGGATCATGTGATGAGCACAGTGATGTCACCACAGGTCCTGCGTCCTGGAGAAAGTACAGAAGACCGGCTGCTACGCGATCAATTGGTGGAGGTGAGTTAATTGTTATTTATTTTTTTAACCCTCATTGGCACTGCCCACCAATGTTTATATATTTATTATACTAGGGAGGGGGGGCGCACTGCCCACCAATGTTTATATATTTATTATACTAGGGAGGGGGGGGGGCGCACTGCCCACCAATGTTTATATAATTATTATACTAGGGAGGGGGGGCGCACTGCCCACCAATGTTTATATATTTATTATACTAGGGAGGGGGGGGGCGCACTGCCCACCAATGTTTATATATTTATTATACTAGGGAGGGGGGGGGCGCACTGCCCACCAATGTTTATATATTTATTATACTAGGGGGGGGGCGCACTGCCCACCAATGTTTATATGTTTATTATACTGGGGTGTTGGGGGGGGGGCGCACTGCGCCACCAATGTTTATATGTTTATTATACTAGGGAGGGGGGGCGCACTGCGCCACCAATGTTTATTATGTTGGGGGGGACGCACTGCGCCACCAATGTTTATTATACTGGGGTGTTGGGGGGGGCGCACTGCGCCACCAATGTTTATATATTTATTATACTAGGGAGGGGGGGGGCGCACTGCCCACCAATGTTTATATATTTATTATACTAGGGAGGGGGGGCGCACTGCGCCACCAATGTGTATTATGTTGGGGGGGGCCCCCCATGCGCCACCAATGTTTATTATACTGGGGTGTTGGGGGGGCGCACTGCGCCACCAATGTTTATATGTTTATTATACTAGGGAGGGGGGGGCGCACTGCGCCAGCAATGTTTATTATATTGACCTTCTACTACGCATTCTGCATTAAAGAATGCTATTATTTTCCCTTATAACCATGTTGTTATAAGGGAAAGTAATAAAGTGAATAGACTTTCATCCTAGCAGCCATGCGTGAAAATCGCACGGTTCAACCGGAAGGATGGATCCGGCATTCAGGCAAATCTTCAGTTTTTTTCGCCAGAGATAAAACCGTAGAATGCTGCGGTTTTATCTTTTGCCTGATCAGTCAAAAAGACTGACCTGAAGACATCTTTTCCGGTATAGAGCCCCTGTGACGGAACTCTATGCCGGAAATGAAAAACGCTAGTGTGAAAGTACCCTAAAATATTAAGTTTAAATCCCCCCTTTCCCAATTTTACATATAAAATATATAAACAATAAATAAACATATTACATAGCGCTGCGTCCGAAAAGTCCAAACTATTAAATTATTAAAAAATATCTCCTATGCGGTGAGCATTCGCCATTTTTAGTCACCTTGTCACCCCAAAAAAAAGGATAGGACTGTTCTATTATGGGCCGAACGTTTCATAAAATGCGAAATGCACACAGCTTTTTTTTGGTGTTTTTTTTTTGCGCGGTATTGAGTATCGCAATACTTTTTTATGGTGACGAAAGCGAATCAAAACTTTGGTATCGAAACAACCCTACGCCAATCTGATCGGCGTAGCGTTGTCACGATACCAAAATTTTGATTCAGTTTTGATTTGGCGACTAAAAATTTAATTTGGCTCCTAAATTTTTCAGTTCAGGAGCCAATGGCTACTAGGTATTTTTTTTAGTCTGGAGCACTGTGCCCAGCACCCCGATTCCGAATGTTATGCTGGCCTGCTAATGGCAGCGGGGCCCGGTACAGTCACTGTATTCTATTACACCGGGCCCCGCTCACTGTAATACTAATATATTCATAAGTGCCACCCACAGAGCCCCCACAACAGTGCCATCCACAGAGCCCCCATAACAGTGCCATCCACAGAGCCCCCATAACACCTTTTGGTTCAAAATATTTTTTAATTTGGCTATTCCCCACCCCTCTTGTAATTGTTCCGCTACTTGTGGGCTGCGCGGGAATGAGTTCAGTCACTTCGGTGCGCAATCCCGTCCTGCAGCGCGTGATCCCGCAAGACCTGCTGCTGTAGGTCACGGGTCTCGTGGGATCACGCGCCGCAGGATGGGATTGCGCACCGAAGTGACTGACATTGAATCAATGCTTTCCTATGGGGAAAAATCTGACCCTGGAGGTCATCATGCAGAGTGTGAGGACGTCCAGCGTCAGATACCAGACCAAAGGTCTGTTTTACTCCAGGAAGCCCTCAGGTGGCTGCCAGCGACTAGAGGCTGACTTATTGCTGGAACGTAAACAATGCAGCTTCTCTAGAACATTGCAGCTCGATTTGCAAAAGGGACACTGTACCCAGACCACTTCAATGAGCTGAAGTGGTCTGGGTGCCTTTTGTGTCGCTTTAACTTTGAAATCTTATTAAAGATTGTGTAGGGTGTGGCTGGAGGCGGGACAAGGGTGGGGCTTGCAGCAGATAATGGGTGGGGCCTGTAAGGGGGGCCCTTGATTTATTTTGCCCGGGGGCCCTGAGGGTTCTCAGTCCGCCCCTGTTTATCTAGATATACACACACACATATATATTTATTATTATGTGTGTGTACAAAGTACGAAATCAGCCGGTTACATCATACATCACTACCGCGCTGTGTGGATAAATATATATATACATTCTCAGCGAGGGAGAGATATATGAGGTAAATGGATGATTTGCTAACGGGTGATAAAAAAAAAAAAAGTACCTGGGTAGACTCTCTGACTGAGCTCATTGACCCAGTCCGGGTGCCTCTGCTTCAGATCCGACCATTTCTTCACAATGGCAATCTCACTGTGACTCCGGCCGAATTGTTTTTCTAGCATCCTCTTGACCCCAGACACTATGGCCTGCTTCTCGGCCTGCTTCCGGGTACGGTTGTATCCGTTCTTCAACATGCGCTCCAGGATAAAGATGCAAACATATAATCCCAAATTTTTCAAATACAAGGATTATTAATAAATATAATAAAAAACAAAGCAAAAAGTATTTAATTGTTAGAAGGTGGAAATATTAGATTTAATGTTCACGTTATAAGATCAAATTGCTTTCCAGTTGTATGTGTATGGGGTCTGAGCTATCGTATATATTGCTGAGCTGAGATGTACCTGTCTAGTGAAGTGACGGTACGGGGTGTACAGCTGGTTCGCCTCCCCGTGGTGCACCCTGGGTAACGCTAAATGAACCAGCAAATACTGGCGGGAAGAAAAAAAAAATTCTCCAGACCAACAAGACATTAACTCTAATATATAGACTATGTTTGTGTGTTTGTGTGTGGCATACAGTGTGTGGTATATAGTGTATGGTATATAGTGTATGGTATACAGTGTGTGGTATATAGTGTGTGGGAGGAAAATTGATATGCAGTGTGCATGTGATTGATATTTCTTTGCTGTCCATACATACATACTTGCTACAGACAAAGTGCTGTGATGTCAAAACAATACTTATTACAACAATGATGAATATCTAATCAGACTTGATACAAGATAAAGTTATATTTATTGCGCAAATATATTCGGATATTTGCGCACTCACGAATATTTAAAAACACTATTGCTTATGCTTACTATAAAGATATTGTTAGAACATGCATTAAAAATATAATCACATAAAGTGTTGTACTTGCAATTAGAAGGAGTTTGTCCTAGTCCTTTATAATCTTTCCCCTCTTTAAAATGGCAGACCTGGTTCTGTGCAGGAATTGTTGTGCTATTATTTTAGGTTCCACTCTTCATAGGTTTTGATGCTGTCCATAATGCAGCAGGAAATCGCATTTTTGAGATCTGAGATTTGTAAATTAACCGTTAAACAAACTCAGGCTGAGAACATTGCAATGCCACTGCCACAGAGGCCCCCTAGAAATGGAAGATGGGTTACTGCAGGTTCTGGTAGACTGAGAGTTGTGGATAGAAGACATGTCCCACAGTCTGTGGCTCTCCATAATTCATTTACAGCACTTTTAGAGTGCAAGAGCAACATGGAGGATGGCTCTAGCACAGTGGGTGAGAAACAATCATCTCCCATGCCTAAAGTATGCAAGACTGCAGCCAAAGACAAAAAGGAGAAGGTGAGGACTGATAGTAAGCAGATGTTGGTGGGCGATTCCATCATAAGAGGTGTGAAGTTTGAGGAAAATGGTGTTGTAAGATGTCTCCCTGGTGCTACCGCTAGCAGGGATAGACGACGGATCCTTAATATTGTTAGGCAAGCAAAGCAGGAAAGGAAGGTGGATGTTATTGTCCATCTTGGGACAAATGATCTGGCTTGCAATGAGGTTTCAAAGGTGAAGGAAGCTTTTCACATACTTGTAAATGATATACAGGAGGTTGCATCAGCTGTTTCATTCTCTGCAGTTTTACCTGTGCATAACCTGACAGGAAGATGCGCATTAAGGAATTCAATGTATGGCTTGGTGAATGGTGTCTGAACCAAGGGTTTGGCTTTGTGTCTCATGTTAGCTCTCGTTGGAATGGAAAAGAACTGTACAAGAAAGATGGTTTGCATCTTTCTCTCAAGGGAACGAATGTCCTCAGTGAACAGTTCAAATTATTTGCTAAGGAGCATTTAAACTAGGAAAGGGGGCAAAAGAGTGATAATCCAGCAGTCTGACTGCCCCCTGGAACAATGCCAGAAGATGCCAGTAGCACAAAGGGTAAGAAATGACAAGCTCAGATTCTTGTCTACAAATGCTCGCAGTTTAGGGAATAAGATCAATGAACTTGAGGCTTGGCATCTGAGAATATAGATTTAGTGGCTGTTACTGAGACGTGGTTCAATGGGAGTAATGACTTGGATATAACAATACCAGGGTTCTCTCTATACAGGAAAGACAGAGAAGGCAAGAAGGGGGAGGGGTGGCCCTGTATGTAAAAGATAGCATGAAATCTAATTTGATACAAGTTAGCGAGACCAATTTAGAGTCAGTTTAGGTTACCTTGCAGCTTGATAATCATAAGGTAACTTGTATAGACCACCTCTACCCAAGTCAAAGAATTAGATGATCTACTAGTTGAGGAAATAGCTAAAATGACATTGAAGGGGGAAGTTATCATTATGGGAGACTTTAATCTTCCTGATGTAAACTGGAAAACCAAAATAGCTAGTTCTGCCAGGAGTACAGATATTCTAAAATCCCTACTGGGATTATCTCTACAGCAAGTAGTTGAGGAGCCAACCCGGAAGGAGGCCATTTTAGATTTAAAAAAAACTGTCAAGATAGGGAGGCTTAACACTTGGATGGACGGATAGCGGTGGGTTGACTGCTCACTGGGTCACCCACCCAGTTGGAAGTGAAAATGTAGCAAGGGAAACAGCAGGCACACCACCTTCTGGAAAAATGTGGAACACTCTACAATGCTGTATTTTAATATATTTATTCAATTATGGACACTTCAATAGTGCAGGATATCACACAATGTGTGAAAACACTCAATGTGCATAAAAACACTCAATAAAAATACATGCAATAAAATACACTCAATAAAACGCCTAATTAAGGCCTCACTAAATAACAAAACAGAGAATGTTCAGAGGTGGCTCTCTCAACTAGTGCAAAGTCCGGTATACACAGTCTCCTGAAATATATCGCAGTTGCATAACAATGTCCAGCTGTAGCAGAAATAGATACACTCCACTTTTCTCATAGGCTGCCCATTAGCGTCTGCATAGATAGTTGCCAAACTTAATCAAGTTGTCTCTATGAGACTCTTACCACTCCGTAGTTTCGGTTCCCGTTGGTGTATCAGCAAAATCGCTGAATAATATACCTGCACAGAGCGGTGGAAGGTGTAATCACCAAGACGCTGGACGCTGAATGAGTCTGGTTTGAAGCGCACAGCTCCGTTGCTTGGAGGGCGTGTTTTAGGTCAGGTGATCCTGATAAGTGAGTCAGGTGGTCAGGTCAGCTGATGTAGATGCCCAATCATGTGGTACACAGGTCCTTATACCATAGCAATAATGGGTATTGCAAATGTCCAGGTCCTATAATGCAGTAGATGTCTGTATAGGCAAATAGCCACTTCAAGGGATGTACTCTACATCCATAAAATTCTTCTGTACTTTAGGTCCGGACCAGTACTAGGTGTGGAAAATGCGTAGTCCGCTAGACGCGTTTCGAGGCCACTTCCTCAGTAGCTCTTTTTGATTTTAGAAAAACTGACTTTTCTAAAATTAGATTAGTGGTATACGAGTCCCTATCAGATTGGAACAGTTTCAATGGAGTCCAGGAGAAATGGGACTACTTAAAAGTGGCACTATTGAAGGCAACAGAAAATTGCATTAGTCTTGTCAGTAAAAGCAAAAAAGGAAGAGACCACTGTGGTACTCAGCAGAAGTGGCCAAAATAATTAAAAACAAAAAGTTAGCATTTAGTAATTATTAAAAAAAAATAAACGAGGATGACAGGCAATTTTATAAGATTAGGCAGAGAGATGCCAAACAAGTTATACGAGCTTCTAAAGCACAGGCA